>NC_028645.1:21471495-21504190 GCF_001406875.1 Solanum pennellii | reverse complement strand
TATATATATATATATATATATATATATATATATATATATATATCTTTAATATGTGCAAGAAGTTAACTGTGACGACTAAGATATTGGACTCTCTCTTAGTTTAGCTCATATGTCACCTCCCCAATTTGTTGAATATACAAGATTTGCTGTTGTTTATATACTAGTATGATGCGGTTACGTTCAATGTTACATAATTCTACCTTTTTTCCTTACCCTTTTCATATAGGAAATTTTGTTGTTGTCTTTCAATTTTCAGCTAGAGTCGTTATTAGTCATGGTCTTTGTTCAGTTTGGTTTATAGCTCTATTGATAGTTGATCTCTCAGGTGTCAATATTCTAGTTTCGCGTATTGCATTTGCTGCCATTTCGAGCTAGCATATGATCTTTGTTGCATGTCTTAATACTCTTGCCTTAGACTCGCCACCTGTCTGGGTTCTGTTTTCTCACTTGTTTTGTTGTTAAGTCTGCATCGATGTGTTTTTTTTATATTAGTAATTCTCGTTTTGGGGCTGAGTGTTATCGGATCTATCGTGCATCAAGTTTTTTTTAGTTTTTTTTTATGAGAAGGTAGCGAGTTTTTCCTTTCAATTTGTCACTAGTCGTGAGGGTGGCTACCAATTAAGTTTTGTGGTGTTTGATCACTGAGGTTTGACGAATTAAATCTAGCATATTTTATTGTTTGGGTTTTAAAAATAAATAAATAAACAATAAATAAATAAATAAAAATATAAATAAATAAGGATGCATTAGATGAACATATGTTGTACAGTAAAGTTGTTTTTTATCTCCGTTTAGGTTCGTTGCATTAAAACCAACAAACCTCTTGCTTAGCACAGTTTGTTTTTTAGTATTTACCGATTATATGGAAGCCCTATATATTTATTCAATTATTTTTATGAGTATTTAAATTTGAAATGCTAATTCTCGCATTTTTGTCGCATGTAATGCCATCCGAGTCCTCTTGGGTCTCATTTTCTCCCTCATATTTTGGATGGGCCATAAAGGCCCAAATGCAAATCACTTTTCTTGAATCAAGTCAGCCAAGGGAATCGACAAACTGGTCCCCAAAATCGTGAATATGAAGTCAATTCAAAGTGTTGAAGACTTAGGGCCTATCAGCCCCCCTTTATTTTATGTTTTCCATTTTATCGTTTTGTATTTTGGAGCCCAAGCCCTTGTCTCTTTTATTTTATGACTGATAATTAATTATTATTGTATGTTTAGTCTAGGACAGGTATAAAAGAAATGGTTCGAAAACCCAAAAAGTCAAATGGGTCAAAAACCCAAAACAGGTGGGTCCAAAATTCCAGTCAAGGCGGACAGAGAATCCGGATTTGGACCCAAATCTATCTCCCTCTCTCTCTCTCTCTCTCTGTACTTGTTTTAATCGTTTGTTGTTTGATTGTCGTTAGTTTTAAAGTTAAAATGAATTTGAATCCCTGCAAATATCTTAAATATTTTATCGAATTAAAATTAATAATTTTGTAAATAACTCACTTAGGTAATAATTTAGTATTTTAGCTCTTCACCATTCTAAACTTTTATTTCAATTCAAGTTAAATCAAGTTTTATCCAAACTAAGTTAGTTGTCGGATAACCGTATTAAGTGGATATTTTAGGTGTGTAATTCCTTCCTAAAAATATAAATAGGAATCCCTGAACCCCTGTAAAGTTTTCAAATGACTTTTTCTGTTAAGTCTTTTGAAAACAATAGTTTTCTTGATTTTCTTTCTTAAAAAATTAAGTGGCGACTCTAAAAAGTCAAAAAACTTACAAAAACTAATATTTTTCCTTGTTCGAATAAAACAGAAATGGCGACTCCGCTGGGAATATTGGAGGATTCTAACCTTAAAACTAACTTTATTTGGCTGTTCGTAATATTTTTTATTTGTTTATTTTACCTTATTGTTGAATTATTGCATTTTCATGGCATTTTTCCGCCAAACGGCAAATAGATGCATTAGGAAAATGAAATTTACGTGGCTTTCCACGGCTTTCTTCAAAAATACACAAAATTCATTTGGAAGTATCAAACAAATAGTTGGAATGCGGTCATCCGAGGTTGTTTGGCAGCTTCACCCCGATGTTTGTCCGACTCGGGTAACTGTCAACTTGAAACCTATCCTAGTTAAACTAAGATAGAGCGAAACCAAATCCCGAAAAGTAGCGCATTGGCCTAAGATGACCCAACACCCATGGAGTGTTGGGCCCACTAGAAAGACTGCCTTGAGTCCAAAGAGCCCACGGCTCGATTGGACGATCACACTTGTGTGTTAATTCTGAAGGATGTATTACGTGTTTAACCATTTGTTGTATTGTGGGGGGATGGCAACTAACTAGTTGTATGTTTTTTTGTAGATATCTAGTCAGTTCCTCAGTTTCAACATGGTAACTAAGACACCAGACATTCTCCGCGTATGGTGGGACAACCTCAAAGATTGTCAAAAGACAGAAATCTCGATTCACCTGGGTCACTTACCTTAGATAATGGATTTCAAGGTTTGGCCCATGTTTATCGAGGTGATTACCATGTTCTAGAACGACGAAATAATGGTGTTTCGATTTGGAAACGTCAAAATAACACTGACACTAGAAGAAATTAAGGATTGTCTGTACACTATCAGAACATGTGGCAAGAGGAAAAGATGTCCCGATCATCACATCCTTTTGCCAGATAAGACAACTAGTGAAGAATTGAAAAACATGTTATTGTTGGTGAATGCGAATTGGTCGGAAACCTACGATATACCACTAATGAGATTTTTCGAGAGATGGGGGCATGACAACTATTTTAAACTATTTCTGAATGAATTCCATAACCACAATACCTAGAGGCAAACTCAGGCTATTGCTTTTTCTGCATGCCTTTTAGGAACGATGGTGTTCCCTAAAGATGAAGGAAAGGAGATTGACACCCGAGTCGTGATGGTAGTAGACGCCATCTTCAGATGAATTGGTAAGAAACAAGAAGAAAAGAAATACTGCAGTTTGGCCCCGGTCATTTTGGCCGACATTTATCGATCCTTGAGCTTGTGTAAAAATGGGTTCCCATTTTTTCAAGGCTGCAACATTTTGCTTCAATGGTGGATGACTGAGCATCTCTGCAAAATGGTTGGCGCCCATCCACAAGAGTTAGCCAAGCCAAGACAGACAAGTCATTTTGATAATTACGAATTCTATCTAAGCGTTCGCAGGTTCCCAATTCATACTACCAGGGATGCGTGGGCGAGGGTAATTTATGATCTAAAAGAAAGAGATATACAGTGGATGTTGCCGAACTTCATGTCAGAGAGGATAGCAGTGCAGGGGGCCAAACTTCCCTTTTTGGTCCTTCCCGGCATCAGAAGATTGCGACCCTACAACTCAGATAGGGTGATGCGGCAATTTGGTAGAACACAAATCACACCCGTCCAAGGGGATACTAGCTCATTCATCATCGATTACAGTGGGAGCGGTAAGATACCTTTCGCCAAGATCATCCTCCAAGAATGGGCTGGACGTGTCAACATAAAATGGAGTATGACTGAAGACAGATATGAAGCTGGGTATGTCGATGAATACAAGACGTGGTTGCAAAACAATTTGTGTAGTGTGGTAAACTAAACCCCACGCGTGGGTTGATAAATCGAGGACGTAGAGACAAGGCTTCAGATCCACGCATACCATTTTTAGCAAGAATGGGATCGAAGGGAGCAGGAATTTCAGCGAAGGGAACAAGAGTACCAGTCCAGAGAATTTAGAAAATCAGAGGGTTTTAGATATGATATCACAATAGCAGGCCGATGCAAGGGCTTGTTTGATGCGCTTGGATGCAACCCTAGACGAGCAGATGAACACTCTAAAAGTCGTGCCGACATTCTCCAAAGCTGTGTAGGCTGATCCGTACGTGTTGACAAGCAAGTGCATCATCCGCGAAGAAGTAGAGAAAACCAGAGGAGGAGCAGGACCGTCAACCTTTTAATTCCTCTGCGCGGGATTGTTTTCTATTTGTATTCGCATTGTATTCCCCTCCCTGAAAATGCACCTCCATTTTAATTAAAATTATGTAATGAATGCTATGATTATTTGTGAAGCTTATTTTGGGGGATGCAACAATCTCTTTTAACCAACGCAATACTTCCTTAAGATTCGCTAGGCCTACCCTTGGCACAAAGGGTCACATATATGATTAGGATGTGATATATGTGTTTTAATTGTTTATGTTTTGTGTTGCTATGAATGGGGGTACCGTTAACCCACTCCTTTCCAAACATTTCCAGAAATATACAAGTCACTATCACCAAAATGTCCGACCAAATGCTACGAGTCGCATGTTTCTCACTCAAAAAACACCTCTCATATCCCAAATCCAAAAACATTACTCTACTTTCTAAGGAAAAGCAAATCACTGCCATGAATAAGGGTAAGAAGATCCAGATAGAACTCACTGGAGAAGAGTTACAACGAAAGATCGAACAAATCACTCAAGAAATTCAAGAGGCCAAGGAGGAGGGGCTCAGGGTCGAAATGGACACAACGATCTACAAAGACTGCAACCGTGATGCTGGACGAGGATCTGGCATCAAAGATGAAGAGGAAGAAAGACGTTGAGAAGGAGAGAGAGGACTTGGGTGAAAATTTAGATATGCTTCGATTGAAGGTGCAAGAAAGGAAAGCAAGAGAGCTGAGAATAGAGTCAGAAACCGCTATTATGTTAGCCAGAAATGTGCCACATGATGAGGAGCTAACAGCGGAAATGACAGAATTCGCCTCCATGAGGGAAAGAATTGTCTCACTGAGGAATAAAAGTAAAGACTTCCATAACAATATGATTGACAAACTTCAGAGAATGCACAAGAAATACTCTGTTCGCGAATGAGAAGCTAACAGTGGTCCCGATTTCGCTCACCCTGGAGCGATGGGGAAAGACACCGACGAGGAAATTGTCTACAACCCTCCCTTCCTGGGCCTTCTGAAATGAGGTGACAGATGGATCGCCCTCCCTTAACGATGATGACAAAGGCCTCAATCCCGTTGGGGGAGAAATCTTCAAACCTTGTGCTTACGATGATGCTATAGATCATAGCATCTCAAAGTGTCTTGGTTTTCGCTACGACCTCGAATCCCTCATTAATATGGGAAAGATTCGAGTCGAGTTTATTCCTCGTGACTGATGCTGCAATGAGAAGAAGAAGGACTAAGATGTAGTCATCATTTTATCTTTAAAGCTTTNCAACCTCGAATCCCTCATTAATATGGGAAAGATTCGAGTCGAGTTTATTCCTCGTCACTGATGCTGCAATGAGAAGAAGAAGGACTAAGATGTAGTCATCATTTTATCTTTAAAGCTTTGTTGTCTTTCAATCTCCTTGTAATCGTAATGAATGGATGAATAAAAATATTTCCTTTTGTACTCGTACTACGTTGGGCCTGAATTCTCCTTGTGAGATACGTAGGCAGCATTCCAAGGCCTGGCCCTATCTTTAAAAAATTTCATTCTCCCCCTTCATGTTACAAGAAAATACGAAGACCAGATCAACGGACGTCAATGAGCAGCTAGCTCAACGTGATTTAGTCTTCTTGAGACGGTGTCAAACTAAAAAACAAGCAAACTCCTGCTTGTTAAAATTTATTCCGTCCTTACTCGTGAGTTGAAGATATCCTCTAACAAAGCAACTTGTGTATTTGTTTGCTCTTTGTGTGATATCGTGTATTTTGTATTCTGAATCTAAACTAACAAATCTGCCTTTGAGTTGTTTTCCTTCTCAAGTACTTTGAAACTTATTTGTGTCGATTAAGCTGGTAGATCATCCCTATTTCACCATATCCAAAGGTCCCGCAGATTCCTTTCCCAGACAAGATTGAGACAAACAAAAACAGCAACGGAAGATAACAACGAAGAAGTAAGTCTCGCTGACGTTGTGGTTGCTCCACCCACCATAGCGGACCAGAACGAATTGATTTTGCAACTAATGCAACAGATTGCAGAGATAAGGGTGGAGATGCAAAGGAAAAGGGACCTGCCTCCACCAGGTTTTGTTGCTAACGCTGCTGATGGGACACCCCCTCTCTACTTCCCTACTTCAAATATGGATCCAACTCAGAGTCTGCAATCTACACCTGCCCAAAATCCCTCCGTCATAGACTTGACTACAAAAAATCCCCAATATGCTTTTGCATCCTACCAAACTTCACCTCCTTATCAAAACAACCACCCCCAAATGCCACCCTATCCTCAAAATACCAACCATCAAACTGCTCCATCACCGCAAATTCAAAACCAAAATACTTTCAATCCCCAAACACCCCACCACTACTTAAACCTGAATACCAATCCTCAAACTTACCCACAGAATTATCAAACCTCTCATAATGTCTAGAGTCCCTCTGTAGCTCCACCCTTACCTAGAGGAACCACTTTCAAAATTCCCGTGCCTGCCAAGCACGATGTGCACGGTTCTGAGCTGGACCATTATGAGGAACAGGAAAGGGAGTGGAGGGCAAAGAAAGAGGCAAAGGTGGACATAAAAGAAGAGATCAAGAAAGCCATGAAGGAGCTCCAATGCGTCCCTGATATCGCCGGTCTTAGTTATGAAGATTTATGTATTAGGACCTTCTAGAAGGGTTCAAAATCCCCAAATTTGATACTTTCGGAGGAGTGGGGAACCCTATGGCTCATTTGAGAGCCTACTGCGATCAGCTCGTTAGAGTTGTTAGGGATGAAGCTCTATTGATGCGGCTCTTCAGCCGAAGCCTGTGAGGAGAAGCTCTTGAATAGTTCACCTCGCATGAAACCAGGCAATGGCTCAGCTGGATTGCTCTAGCAAAGGATTTTATCAATTGATTTGCATATAACGTCGAAATCCTTCCTGATCGATATTCTTTGGAGAAGATGAAGCCTAAATCTACCGAGAGCTACAGAAAATTTTCTTATAGGTGGAGAAAGGAAGATGCGAGGGTTAGACCACCTATGTTAGAAAAGGAAATTGTAGAAGTGTTCGTGCGGGTGCAAGAGTCCGAGTATTATGATCGAATCCTGTTGCTCGTAGGAGCAAAATTTGCCGAGATAGTCAAAGTTGGTGAGACTATCGAAGATGGGTTGAAAATCGGAAAGATAGCCCGTGTTGCTTCATCATCCGGATCATCAAGAACGTTGAAGAAGAAAGAGAAGAAATCGATGTTATTTCATATGGGGGAAATAAAACCCCCAGAAGCTCATCATATTCCCAAGTTCGTTCTCAGCCTTCCCAAAATTCCTAAGCTTGCTACACGCAAGCTAGTCATCTTAATAATCCTCCAATTTATCAGAATGCTACCTCCACTTATCCAAACGTCGAAGCTCCACTATACCAAAGTCCACCCCCGAATTATTAAAATCCATCTCCCATTTACTCAAATCATCCTCCACCCTACCAAATTACATCTCCCTACCAGGATGTTTCTCCCAACTATGCTAACGTGTAGTCAAGCTAACGAGCACCCCCTCCTGTGTATCAAGTCCAAGCTCCATCATATCAAAATTCCCACCTGAACTACCAAGCTCCAATGCAAATTTACCAGACAAAGTCATATCCCAGAAATCAAGCTCCCCGTCCGAACAATCAAAGTTATCAACAGATGCCTCCCCTACAAGGAAGTTATGACCCCCCTCAACCTCGGTTCGAGAAGAAACCTTCGAGGAATTTCACCGCGCTCGTAGAAAGATGAACAAAGTTGTACGAGCGACTGGCTGCGTCCGGATATATCCACCTAGTGGGGCCCAAATCTATAGATATCAATTCGAAATTCTATAGGCCAGATCAGGGATGTGCTTATCATTCCAACCGTGTTGGGCATGGTACTGAGGATTGTACAACCTCAAGCACAAGAATCAGGATTTAATTGACCAAGAGGTGGTTTCTCTCCAACCAGCTGCACCTAAAGTCAATACCAATCCTTTTCTGAATCATGGAGGCGGCAACGTCAGTATGATAGAAATAGATGATGATTGGTGTGGGACGATAGTGATAACTCCAATCGTTCATGACGAGCTGGAAAAGGTTGTAGCTTCCTTGAGCATCAAAGAGAAGAAAGAGTTCGTTATTTTGACACCTGCAAAGGTTGTTGCCTTGCTGCTGCACAAGGTATGACCTGATCCGGAAGATGTTATACTCCTGAGGAGCTTGCTCTCGGAGGTCAAAAGAAGGATCAAGCTAAAAGGCCAATAAACGAGGGTGAGGCAAAGGAATTCTGGAGAAGAATGTAGCCAAAAGATTATTCTATTGTCAAACATTTGGAGAAGATTCCAGCCCAGATTTCTGTATGGGCCCTGCTGATGAATTCACAATCGCACAGGCAAGCTTTGATGAAGGATCTCGATGATACGTATGTACCCGCGGGCACGAGCATCGATAACGCGGCCGCTATGATCCACCAGGTTATTCGAGGGCGTCGAATCAGCTTTTGGGACGATGAACTGCCTTTTGAAGGCAAGTCCCACAAAAAGTCATAACATATCACTGTCGTCTATCACGAAAAGGTTATCAATCGCGTCTTAGTAAATGATTGATCTGGTCTGAACATCTGCCCGTTGTCGATGATAAGGCAGTTAAAGTTTGTCTTGGGAAAACTTGAGCAAAATCAATTTAATGTGAGATCCTTCAATGGGGTCTAAAGAGATACCTTGGGAGTCGTAGATCTGGTTATCCAATTGGGCCCTGCCGAGGTTAGCACACAGTTTCAAGTCCTATATATTGACACCAGCTACAACCTTCTTCTAGGAAGGCCTTTTATTCACATGGCTGGAGTTGTGCCTCTACCCTGCATCAGATGATGAAACTCGTTTGGAAGAACAAAGAGCTAGTCATTCATGGCGAAGGTAGTCATTCTGGCAGACAGGCGCCGATTATCAATGAAGTGTCTCGAGGTACTAATTTCTACATGGTGGAGCTGGTAAATGCCACCGGTGATGATTTGGCCCCACAACCTCCTACGCCCACCGTGTATAAGATGTTTGCCACTGTGATGCTGCAAAATGGGTTCAAACTTGGTTTTGGATTGGGAAGAAATTCCGAAGGAATTATTGAGCCTGTTTCGGTCCCCGTCAAAGGAGACAGATATGGTTTGGGGTACATCCCCACAGATGATGATATGAAGGCTAAGAAGAAGAATGATCAAGCATTGGCTAAGCCAATCCCTCATATGTATCAATCATTCCCGATCCGAGAATATACCGAGCCCGACGACATTGGGGAAGGAATCTGCGGCCTTTACGAGGAGACTGATGTTGTTATTGAGGAAGAGGTTGAGCTAGATGGTATCCGTGATGCTGAGCCCGGGGAGATGCTGCAGAATTGGATCTCCACGCCGATCCTGATTCACCAAACTCCTTGGTAGAAGGGCATTAGTCCGGAAGAGGCCCGAGACCTATCATTTTGCTTATCTGAACTTTTAAGTTTTCTTGTGATGCTTAAAAAGGCAACATGGCCCTTGCCATGGCTAAAGTTTGCACTGTTTTTCCAATTCAATTAAAAGCCTCCTCTATTAAAAATTTGCTTAATTATTTATGTACTATATTCTACTTTCCTAACTTTGTCTATTTATGGTTTCAATAATATAAGTTTTAAACCTGCCAATGTCATGTCATGTCACGAGCTGAACAAACAAAATGAGGCAGATGATGAAATGGTTGATGAAGATGAAACTGAGGCACCTGAATATGTTGGTGAATAGTTTCTGCAGTTTGGAAACCAGCATAAGCCGAATTTAGAGAAAACTGAAACTGTAAACCTAGGAGACCAAGAGTGTGTCAAAGAGGTCAAAATCAGCGTTCATTTGAATA
Organism: Solanum pennellii; assembly: GCF_001406875.1. Lineage (NCBI taxonomy): Eukaryota > Viridiplantae > Streptophyta > Magnoliopsida > Solanales > Solanaceae > Solanum > Solanum pennellii. Next base: position 21,494,391 of record NC_028645.1, on the reverse strand, counting down.
AAGATCAAAGAAAGGTCCTAATTCATTTACTCATAGAGTACATTGATGTGTTCGTCTGGGAAGTCAGCGACATGCAAGGGTTGAGTAGCAATGTAGTGTCTCACAAATTGCCGATTACTCTAGGGTTCAGTCCGATGAAGCAGAAGGCTCAGAAATTCAAGCCCGAGTTGAGTCTGAAGATTAAAGAAGAGATCACCAAGTAGATTGAGTCCAAATTGGTGGAAGTAACGCAATACCCGACTTGGTTGGTGTTGTTTCGGTCGCCAAAAAAGACGGAAAGATAAGAATTTGTGTTGACTATAGAGATCTCAACAAAGCAAGCCCAAAGGATAATTTTCCATTGCCAAACATTCATATTCTGATTGATAACTGTGCTAAGCATGAAATGCATTCATTTGTGGATTGCTACGCATGTTATCATCAGATTCTGATGGACAAGGAAGATGCAGAAATGACAACTTTTATTACACCTTCGGGTGTGTATCATTACAGGGTGATGCCATTTGGCCTCAAGAATGCTAATGCTACCTATATGAGGGATATGACGACTATATTTCATGATATGATTCATAAAGAGATGGAGGTGTATGTGGATGATGTCATAATCAAGTCCCACGAAAGTTTGGACCGCTTGACACATTTGAAGAAATTCTTTGATCGTCAGCGTTGGTATAACTTAAAGTTGAATCCCGCTAAATGTGCTTTTGGAGTACCAGCTGGCAAGTTTTTGGGACTTATAGTCAGTAGAAGAGGTATTGAGCTTGACCCTTCCAAGATTAAGGCGATTCAAGAGTTACCTCCTCCGAAGACTAAGAAAGAAGTGATGAATTTCTTAGGAAGGTTAAACTACATCAGTCGATTCATAGCTCAATCAACCGTGGTGTGTGAGCCTATCTTCAAGTTGTTGAAGAAAGATGCTCTGACAAAGTGGACTGAACAGTGTCAGACTGCTTTTGATGCTATTAAGAACTATTTGTCCAATCCATCGGTACTGGTTCCTCCGCGAGAAGGGAATCCTTTGTTGTTGTATTTGTCCATCTCGGATAGTTCATTCGGATGCGTACTTGGTCAACAAGACGAGACAGGAAAGAAGGAAAGGTCTATCTATTACATAAGCAATAAGTTTACTCCATAACGAGTCTCGTTACACTCTATTGGAGAGAACATGTTGTGCTTTGACTTGGCTTGCTCAGAAGTTGAGGCATTACTTGTCTTCCTACACTACATATCTCATTTCAAAAATGGATCCATTGATGTATATTTTCAAGAAAGTGATGCCGACCGGAAAGTTATCTAACTGGCAAATGTTGTTGAGTGAATTTTATATTGTGTATGTGACTCAGAAGGCAATAAAGGCACAGGCCTTGGCTGATCATCTTGCAGAAAACCCTCTTGATAAAGAGTATGAACCGCTTAAGACTTATTTTCACGATGAAGAAGTGTCATTCGTCGGTGAAGATATTTTCGAAGCATATCCCGGTTGTAGACTATTCTTTGATAGAGCAGTAAATCACCAAGGTAAAGGTATCAGAGCAGTCTTAGTGGCAGAATCTGGTCAGCATTATCCTATGGAAACTAAGCTCGATTTAATTGCACAAACAACATGGCTGAATATGAAGCTTGTATTCTTTGGTTGAAAAATGGCCATCGACATGACTGTCTACAAGTTGTTTGTTATCGGAGATTCAGATCTGTTGATTCATCAGGTTCAAGGAGAGTGGGTCGTGAAGAACCCGAAGATGATAACTAACGTGCAGTATGTACAGAAGCTGTGCAAAAGATTTTGTAAGATCGAGTTCAAACATACTACCAGAATACAAAATGAATTGGCTGATGCCCTTGCCACCATTGCTTCAATGATTAAACATCCAGATACTGATTACATTGATCCTCTGGACATAGAGCTGAAAGAACATCCGGTCCTTTGTTCACATGTTGAGGCGGAACCAGACAGTTTGCCATTATATTTTGATATAAAGAAGTATTTGGAGTCCGGGATTTATCCCGAAGATGCTACGTCCAACCAGAAGAAGTCGATACGTCGTATGGCTCTCAAATTCTTTCTAAGTGGATAAATCCTGTACAAGAGGACCCCAGATTTAGGTCTCCTCAGATGCGTCGATGATGTTGAAGTCTCAAAGCTTATTGAACAGATACATGCTGGAGTTTGTGGCACGCATATGAATGGGCTCACTTTGGCAAGAATGATCCTTTGAGCCGGTTATTTCTGGATGACCATGGAGAATGATGATATGAGTTCACCTTGTCCATTTTCAGCTTGGGGTATGGACGTCATCAATCCGATAGAGCCAGCCGCTTCTAATGGACACAGATTTATTTTGGTTGCCATTGATTATTTCACCAAGTAAGTGAAGCAGCTTCTTACAAGGCGGTAACCAAGAGAGCTGTGGTTGATTTTGTTTGCAACAATCTGATATGCAGGTCTGGAGTACCAAAATCCATCATTACTGATAATGGTGCGAATCTCAACAGTCACTTGATGAGAGAAATATGTGAGCAGTTTAAGATTACTCACCGAAACTCAACCGCTTATCATCCGCAAATGAATGGAGCTGTAGAGGCTGCCAACAAGAACATCAAGAAGATTTTGAGGAAAATGATTGACAATCATCGAGGTTGGCATGAGATGTTTCCATATGCTCTATCGGGTTATCGAATGACTGTCAGAACATCGACTGGAGCTACTCCATACATGCTAGTATATGGATAAGAAGCAGTCATACCTGCTAAAGTTGAAATATCATCGTTGAGAATCATCCAAGAGGCTGAGTTGAGTAATGCTAAATGGGTGAGCAAGAGAATTTATCAGTTAACTTTGATTGATGAGAAGAGAATGGTTGTCGTTTGTCACGGTCAACTATATCGATAGAGAATAATTCGCGCTTTCCACAAGAGAGTAAGAGCTAGAACTTTTGAAATCACTCAGTTAGTACTTAAGCGCACTTTTCCTCATCAAGATGAGTACAAAGAAAAATTCGCACCAAATTGGCAAGGCCCTTACATGGTTTGAAAAGTATTATCTGGAGGTGCTTTGGTCCTGTCGGAGATGGATGGCACCGCATGGATGAAACCTATCAACTCAAACGTTGTCAAGAGATACTACGTGTGAAGCTTTGGTTTGCGTTTCTGTTATTTACTTGTAATCATTTTGTTTGCTTGTATTTAATTTGCTTAAAGTTTTATCCCTCTTCTAATGAACTACGTCTGACCTGAATTCTCAAGAATGAGATACGTAGGCGGCCTATGTCGGCCTCGATCACCCCATTTATTCCTTTTAATATTTCGTTGTGTTTAAACTGCGTTCGACCTGAATTCTCAAGAATGAGATACGTAGGCGGCCTATGTTGGCCTCAGTTGGTTTCTTTGTAAATTTCTTACTTTTGTTAACATTTAAGGGGGAACTACGTTTGACCTGATTCCTGCCTCAACGGGATACGTAGGCGCCACAAGGGTTCGGTCATATCTCTCAAAAGATTTCTATACCTCTTTACAATAGAAATTGGGACAGAATTTTTGAGAGGAACTTAAAAATTCTCGAGAAGAAGATTTTTCCTCAACAAGTCAAGACTGAAGATATTTTGAGATTCGCAACTGGGACAGAATTTATGAGAGGATCTCAAAAATACCGCGATCTACTCAGTTACAGTTGAAAGATAAGCAAGACAGTTAACTGGGACAAAAATTTTGAGGATGGCCTCAAAATTTCAGCGTGGGTTTATCTACAAGTCTAGACTGGTTTTGAATACTTCCGGAGAATAATCAGATATACCTCCAAGCATCAAGCTCAAAGAAGTTCGCTAAGCCTGACGTGACATGACATTCGGCAGTGACCCTTTTCAAAATATTACTTTTCAAAATTTGTTTTCCTAAAAATTTTTCCTTCTGTCTTTCATTTGTTTTGACATAAAATATATTGTCTTATCTATCAAGAGTTGGGAGATCAGGAAAATCAATCGGAGATAGCAGGACAATGAGAAGACAATTGAAGAATCGACACAGATCAGTCCGTTTTAAAACTAACAATTCTTCTGTGGACGCATGTTTATAGCTTTGCTTTGATATCAGCAAATTCTTCCGATCGACAAACATGGAGAAGTCAGGGAGGAGAAAGCTCTCCAAAAATTTAACGGTGTTCCTGTAGACATAGGAATTATTTTATATTGCTTATACCGGAGACTTGGCAATATGAATTGTTTATTTCAGTCAATTTCCCACAACATGAAGTTTATAAGGAACGTCCAGCTAGATTCGAAGGTGAATCAAGCGAGAATCTCAAGAAAGAGTTTACGGTTTCCGTATAGGACGTCGTTAGCATCATAATGTCAAATATGATATTATACATTACCCGGAGGGATCATTTATTTTTATTGTCTATCAAGACAATACAGTACCCGGAGGGGCCATTTATTTCATTGTCGATCAATACAATACATTCCAGAGGGGTCATTTGTTCTATTTTCTATCAAGACAATATACTATCTGGAAGTCATTTTACCGTTATCATCAATTGAGACGATATGATTATCCAGAAGGCACCAAGAAGATCATGCATCGCGAGTCAATATCCATGCATCATGGAAGATCCATGCATAGCGAGTCAATATCTATGCATCGCGGAAGATCATGCATCGCGAGTCAATATTTATGCATCGCAGAAAATCATGCATCGCGAGTCAATATCCATGCATCGTGGAAGATCCATGCATCGCGAGTCAATATTAATGCATCGCGGAAGATCGATGCATCACGATACCATGCATCGCATAAGATCATGCATCGTGAGTTAATACCCAATATCGCGAGAAGATATTCATGCCTCGCAGAAGTTAGGCATCGCGAGAAGATTTCATGCCTCGCAGAAAATTATGCATCGTGAGAAGATTTCATGCCTCGCAGAAAATTATGCATCGCGAGAAGATTTCATGCCTCACAGAAATTATGCATCACGAGAAGATTTTATACCTCACAGAAATTTATGCATCGCAAGAAGATATTCATACCTCGCAGAAATTTATGCATCACAGGAACATATTCATGCCCCGGAAGAAATCATGCACCACCAAGAGAAGGAATCGTGCATCTCAAGAGAAATATTTAACCATCGATATCAACTGCATTCTTTTATTTTTATAAAAGTAAGCATCAAAAAGAGCATAAAAGACGACATCAAGAGAAAATATTAGCACTGCATCAACCTTCATTTATGTTGACATCGCATGAAGAGTATATTGAAGATTGCATTGCCAACACAAGACATAAGCTTTATTTGCTTTACGTCAAACCGATCGAGCTGATGTCCAATGTCGAGAAGAGCAATTAAGTGTCGACACGGTAACATACATTGCCTTCCATCTTGATTGCGTTTTTTATGCTGACGAGTTTTATCTCAGTCTTTGTCGAGAGCATCCGAAAGGATGAATCCTCCAAAACATACCACAGGTGTGGACGATGTCAAAAAGGATGCAGCACAACGTGGAACTTTTTCTTAGCAGCGAACTGGGATATAGTCCAAAAGGAGCGTCAAACTCTTAGGATGCGAGCAGAGGAGTGACTTCCACCACAATCAAACCACACCCCTATCAGAAGGCATGTGGTTTTTTCTTCAGTTTCCCTCAGTTTAGTCTCGCATCTGGAAATTTTGGTAGTTGCCGAAGGCAAATTTCAAATCTGAGTGACAATGCGCCTAGAGCTTTGGAAATTCTGTCAGTATAAGTTCTTAATTATGGGTATGAGGTGCACCACACTCATGGCTTAGAGGTTACAAATATCCTTTTCATACTCGATTTAATTTGTCACTTATACAGAACCAAAGGTTGTCTAGCAAAATAGATTTCCTTTTCCACCGATCGAGTCGAACTACAAGTAGCCTGAATCCTATGGTTTAAGGATATGTAGGCGGGCTCAATGTTGAAAACTCGGCTGTACTCCAACACTCGCTCTTAAATCTTATCCTCGAGCATTTTGGTCCCTTCATAATTCGATATCGGGATGGATTTTGAACTTTTTAGAATCGTGCGTCAAATCAAGCTTATCGAACTACAAGTGGCATGAATTCTCATGTTGCCTGAGATATGTAGGAGACCCATTTTTTGGGGTTTGACCATAATTCCTAAAATCCGTACCAATTCTCTTTCCTAAAGATGAATGTGGGGTCGGTCAAAATTGGTTTGGTCAATTTCATTTTCCTCGAATTTCATGCATCAAATCAGGTAAAATGAGGGACAGTTGTTGACACCCAACTTTGACCATCGATGATATGAATTAATTAAGGAGCTTCTTAATTTAATTAATTTGAAACAATTGATCTTATAAAGTTTAAATATTTTTTCATGTTGGTCTAATTTAATCTTATCGTTGTTTCGTAATTTTTTACAGTAGATATATGTTGCGTATTTATGTATAGAACTAGTATATTTTAGGATTATTCGATAATCGTCTTAAAAGGATTTTCTATTGGGTTTAATGCTTTACTAAATAAGTTTACATTTTCGGATTGATTGTATCTTAATCAAGTCGATTATTTTATTTTGTTAAAATTAAGAAGGTTTTAATTAATTCACCTCATCTAGTTACCAATTTAATCCATTGGGGCAAACCATTTTGGGCCTCTTCTATTTTAACTTTTCAATAGCCCATCCCCCATTTAATTCTTTCAAAAAATCAGCCCTAATCCCATTCCCTTTTCAGCTCCCCAACCCAGATTTACTCCCCAACCCGGCCCATTCCTGTTATCAACAAGAAGAACGAAGCAACATAATGTGATAACAGTGCTCGAACGGCGTCTTCACGGTGTTCCGAATGACAGACGCTTGGATGACACCACCAGTGCCTAAATGAACCTCCTCCCTCCCACGCGAGGGCGAGTTCACGGAGGTCAGTAGCTGGCAACATCGAGAATAAACGGAAAGGTGTAGGAGACTTCACCCCTTGGATGGGTACAATGCGAGCAGAGTACAACTTCATCATTTTCTCCCTTCATCTCTGTCATCGTACGATTGCAGCAGCAAAATCAACCAAGCAAGGCACGCGTTTTCGTCCTTGCGACGTCCAGATGGAAACGCGTGGCACAAGAAGGACGATGGGTCGATTCTAGACATCCAACTCTTTCCCGTCCGTTGGGAATTGAGAATCAATTCGGGTTATCCTTTTGCTTTAAGGATAAGGTTGAAGTTTTTAAATTTATTTTGAAAAGAAAAACTCGATTTTGCCCTCGCCTTTCCCCCAATCCGAAAACCCTTTTTTTATTAGTATTCTCTTTCTCACAGTTCTTAGGTGAATTTCTTTTTGGGAGTATTTGGGAATTTCTTTGAGTTGGTTTTCTCTTGTCTAGAAAAGAAGAGTTTTCTGGAAATTTTGACAACAAAAAAAGAAAAAAAAAAGAAGGGAGATTTCTTGGAGAGTTACAGTGAATTAAAGGTCCACATATAAAAGGAGTCGAAAAGATTGGGAGATATTTCCGGTGTAAACCACTATCAAGATTTTGCACTCTCGTCGGCGACTTGAAATTTTTTGAGTAGTAGAGGTGGTCGTCTCCCTTCTCGGGGATTTCCCGGAATGCTGCTCCAAAAAAGGTAACCTTTTATCCTCTTAGATTAATTCCTCCATCTCTGCCAAATTCAAAATATTGTTGTATAAACTTAATTCCTTGTATGATTTGAACTGGCTATTTGTTGATTCTGTTCCTTATCGGTTTTTCTCCTGATTTTATGAAAGATAAGTTTGTGTATTTTTTAAAGTTATATAAAAATGGTGTTTTGAGATCTGAGTATTAGCTATTGTCGTTTTCCCATGTTATTCACAATATAAGAGATTGTTAATGCTCATTTCGATTTAACAAAAGCTATAGTACTCTTGGTTGCTGGCTCTTTATTTATTCGCTTCTTTCTTTGTTATCGTGATTTCTTATTAATAGTAGCTTAGTCTAGTGAAATGTAGCTCTATGGCGGTAGAGTATGAGTGACCAGTTTTAAGTCTCTCTAAAGTTAAGGTGTTAATTATTTGGTTCTACTAGGTTGTTGGAGTATCTCAAAGCTTTTGAAGCATGGTTTTGTTTTCTATTTTTTTATTTCTATTATTTCGTTATCTTTTGAAGTATTAGTCGGGTTCTTGTTTTGAAATTTTGTTTCTGTACATTGTTTAGATACCATGGAGTCGCTTGTTATTTGGCTTATTACTTCATTGTGTTAAAGTTATTGTCATGGAGTATCCCCATTCTGATTTTGTATTGTCACATCTCCCTTTTGTGACTATAATCATTTTCTTTTTTTTCTTCTCATGGATCTGCTGCAAATCTAAAGTGCTTAGTTGTAGTCGAGTTTCCCATAAGAAGTGTTAAGGGTGATGCTATCCCCCCCCCACCGTTTAGTCGTTTTTACAGATTATTCCTTTCCCCTTTTCCCTCTTCTTTTACTCTAAGCCCCATTGAAAAAAAGTGTATACATATANTCATTTGTTGTAATTTGACTCTTAAAAGCACTTTTTGAAAAGATTAGTCAAACACAATTTGCTTATGAAAAATAATTTTCAAATGAATTAATCAAACATATATGTTTTTTTAAAAAAAACAGTTTTCTAAAAAGTCATTTTAAAAAGTGCTTCTAAAACTAAGTTGTATTTAGTAGCAATGCCAAACAAGTTCCAAATCAGTATCATATAATGCATTGATATCATTAAGGTTTCTCGTTCAGAAATTACTCATTAGTCAATGGTACTATAAGAGTATATGTATATTGTTGTGGTATCATTAAGATTTCTTGTTCAGAAATTACTCATTAGTCATGGTAATATAAGAGTATACATATATATTTTATGGTAGTTTTCCTATTTAGAAATTACTCATTACTAAATGATACTATAATAGTATATACTCTTGTAATATCATTGACTAATGAGTAATATCTGGACAAGAAATCTTAATGATAATAATACTATATATATATATATATATATATATATATATAGATTTAATATGTGCATGAAGTTCACTGTGACGACTAGGATATTGGACTCTCTCTAAGTTTAGCTCATATGTCACCTCCCCAATTTATTGAATATACATGATTTGCTGCTGTTTATATACTAGTATGATGCGGTTACGTTCGATGTTACATAATTCTATCCTTATTCCTTACCCTTTGCATATAGGAAATTTTGTTGTTGTCTTTCAATTTTCTGCTAGATAGCTCTATTGATAGTTCATCTCTCAGGTGTCAATATTCTAGTTTCGCATATTGTGTTCGCTGCCATTTCGAGCTATCATATCATCTTTGTTGCATGTTCTAAAACTCTTGCCTTATACTCGCCACTTGTCTGGGTTCTGTTTGCTCATTTGTTTTGTGGTTAAGTCTACATCGATGTGTTTTTTTATATTAGTAATTCTCGTTTTAGGGCTGAGTGTTATCGGATCTATTGTGCATAAAGTTTTTTTTTGTTTTTCTATGAGAAGGTAGCGAGTGTTTCCTTTCAATCTGTCGTTGTTGTGAAAGTGTCTACAAATTAAGTTTTGTTGTGTTTGATCACTGAGGTTTGATGAATTAAAACTTAGCATATTTTGTTGTTTGGGTTTTAAAATAAATAAATAAATAAATGATAAATAAATAAAAATATAAAATAAATAAGGATGCATTAGATGAACATATGTTGTACAATAAAGTTGTTTTTTTTTCTCCGTTTAGGTTCATTGCATCAAAACCAACTAACCTCTTGCTTATTACAGTCTATTTTTTAGTATTTACCGATTATATGGAAGCCCTATATATTTATTCAATTATCGTTTTGAGGATTTAAATTTGAAATGCTAATTCTCGCATTTTTGTCGCATGTAATGTCATCCGAGTCCTCTTGGATATCATTTTCTCCCTCATATTTTGGATGGGCCATAAAGGCCCAAATGCAAATCGCTTTTCTTGAATCAAGTCAGCCAACGGAATCGACGAACAGGTCCCCAAAATCAAGAATATGAAGTCAATCCAAAGTGTTGAAGACTTAGGGTCTATCAGCCCCTCTTTATGTTATGTTTTCCATTTTTATAATTTTGTATTTTGGGGCCTAAGCCCTTGTCTCTTTTATTTTCTGAATGATTATTTATTATTATTGTATGTTTAGTCTAGGACAGGTACAAAAGAAAATGGGTCGAAAACCCAAAAAGTCAAATAGGTCAAAATCCCAAAACAGGTTGGTCCAAAATTCCGGTCAAGGCGGACAGAGAATCCGGATCTGGACCCAAATCTCTCTCCCTGTCTCTCTCTCTCTCTCTTTACCTGTTTTGATCGTTTGTTGTTTGATTGTCGTTAGTTTTAAAGTTAAAAAAAAGTTGAATCCCCGCAAACGCCTTAAATGTTTTATTGACTTAAAATTAATAATTTTGTAAATAACTCACTTAGATAATAATTTAGTATTTTAGCTCTCTACCATTCTAAACTTTCAATTTAAGTTAAATCAAGTTTTAGCCAAACTAACTTAGTTGTCGGATAACCGTATTAAGTGGATATTTTAGGTGTTTAACCCCTTTCTAAAAATATAAATAGGAATTCCCGAACCCCCTTAAAGTTTTCAAATGATTCTTTCTGTTAAGTCTTTTGAAAACAATAGTTTTCTTGATTTTTTTCTTAAAAAATTAAGTAGCGACTCTAAAAAGTCGAAAAACTTAAAAAACCAAATATTTTTCCTTTTCCGAATAAAACAATCCTGGTCTACTACAAGCGGAAGACTAACTTGAGCATACATAAGTATCAAACTGAAAGCAATGTGTAAAAATAGATTACTGGATCTCAAAACTTTGTTGAATATATTATTATGAAATATAAGTGTTAAATAAAATATCTGAAATAAAAAAGACTCTTGAAAATTGTCTATCTATGAAACCTCTACTACATATGGACAAGTGTCGGGACAAGAGCACGACAACTCAAAATGCGTCTAATACTAACAGTTCATAAAACTAGATTCCTCCAATAGAAAGGATACCTCTCTTGAAAGTTGACGAGTGAATAAAGTGATCTCAAAAAGCTCTTGTTAGGGATCCTAAGAACCTATATTTACATCATTAAAAAGATGCAGGTTGAATGCTTCAGTACATCAATGTCCGAGTATATAATATAGTTGAATAATAAATAATTGAAAGAAGGGATTGCAATATTTAACAATATACTCAAGTTGAATGTAAAAAATAAAAGGAGTTAAATCATTTAAAGCTTTACAAAATACTTTCTTATCTTTGAATTCTACATAATAGGTGATATATAAAAATATACTTAACTATATTAGAAGATTCTCTAATCGACAACCATCACTATGATCAACATAATGATACAACGTCTCATCCATACAACCAGAATTTTCCTATACCCTACCGGAGTGTAGGACATCCTCAACTAAGTGGATCCACTAAAGTATACTTATAATCAATAAGGATTCTTAAAAAAGTATGACACTTTACATATGTTGGCATACCTGGTTTATGAAGACTTTGAGTTATTTAACTCGTCCTCATATTGGTGTTCAATACTACTTCCAATAATATATACTCGTGCTCATATGTTTAAAAGCATAGCTCTTCCTCTTGTTTGAGAAAATTTCTCAAACTATCCTCTTAAAATAGGTAACTACTCTTAAAATATCTTTTGAACTCATAATTCATTTAGAAATGTAAGTTTGTCATTTATCAATGTAAAAATTGATACTTATGAGAATACATAGTCCCTTTATACTCTTACTCAATCATTACTTGAAAACATTTTCTCAAAAACATATCAAAATCATATTTTAATATGGTCATTGATGACTCGAGAAGTCATACTACATAAACATTGATTGTATATTTGGATACCATACTGTTCATACATTGATGACATACTCGATTGTCACACGAATCATGTTTTAGAAACTCTTTTCTCAAAACTCATCTTTACTTTCTCAAAACTCATTTTAAGAATTCAAATGTTGACTTTAAAAATCTTTTCATAGTTTATAACTCAAATCATAGGGTCATGCGAAATTATGGACATGAACGACCTAACTCAGGGATCTTAACAGGAATATGGAAACTCAGAACTCAGGAACTCATAACTCAACGATACTTCTTATATCAAGAACACTCAAATTTATAGAGTTCATGTTGCAATATAGACATGAAGAAATCAACTCAAGAATCTTAGGGGTCGTTTGATTGGGAACTAGTTATCACAGGATAGTTTATCCTAGCGTTAGTTATCTTGGGATAACATATACCACCATGTATATCGGATAACTTATCCCATCATTATGATATAAATGGTGGAATAAGTTATTCCAAACATGTCAACCAAAAAAGACATCTAAATATTATCCCAGGACTATTTTCTTATCCCATGACTTTTTTTTTAGGAAAAATGATAAAAATTTCACAGTTAAGTTCTCTTATTACCATTATCCCCTATNAGTCCAAACATGTCAACCCAAAAAGACATCTAAATATTATCCCAGGACTATTTTCTTATCCCATGACTTTTTTTTAGGAAAAATGATAAAAATTTCACAGTTAAGTTCTCTTATTACCATTATCCCCTATTAGTTTTACAAATTCCCAAAATTTCTCATTTTCATGCATCAGATGAATGTATCAGCACATCAAATTAATGTATCTAATGCATCATATTAATGTATCTCACGCATCAGATTAGTATATCATGTATAAAATGTACATCAGATTAAGTGTATCATGTATAAATTGTAATGTATCTTACTTAATGATTAATGTATCTCGTACATCAGATTAATGCATTAGTGCTTATATTATTGTAACAGCTTGAGGGATTTCTGTAACTATAAATTTATAAGTGATAAATGGTAATTTTACCTTAAAAGTATGTGATTTCTGCCATTTACTCTTCCTTTATCCAAGGACTATTTATGCTTATCCCTCACACCAAACGAGCCCTTAATGCATATCGTATAACAATTCAATAATTAGGAATAGAAATTCAAAAAGAAATAGGAACTCAAACTCAAAATTAACTTAACTTAAGAATACCCAAATCTAGGGAAACAATCCTAGATTACTCTTTTACTAACTTTAAAGTAGATGTAGCGCGTGAGGACAAACTAGTCCAACACTATGATAACCTTACATACATATAAGAACAAGTTTCTTGAAGAATCTTGAAGAAGAACATGATTAGAAGTCTTGAAACCTTAGATTGAAGTAAAACAATTAATCTAGAAAACATTTCTTGAGATTCTTGAATTAGTTTCTTGAAATCTTTATGACTAAGAATTATAATTTTTATTAGTGATCCATAATTGTATGGAGGAATTTGAGTTGGAAGAATAAAGTTCTTGGAGAAAAACTTACCTTGAAGAAGAATCTTGAAAAAGATTGAAAGAATCTTGAAAGAAATCTTCTACTTTTATTTTTCGTTAGGGTTTTGCCTTAGTGTTTGAAAGAGAAGAGAATGGCATATTAAGAGATTGTAATCTGATTGTTTTAGGCCTTTAATTAGCCAAGAAATTTGTGTATGGATTTCTTAAAGATAAAAAAAAACAAAAAAATGACCCTTTTAAAAGATTTCTCGTCGGCTAATTCGTTACTACGGTGTAGCGGATTACTAAAATGGTCATAACTTTTTACTCAAAACTCATATTGTTGAGAAATCGGTGGCATTAGAAAGAAGATTGATATATAACAAATTCGATAATTTAGGGGACATGTAACTCTTTATATTCTAGGATATTTGGTCATTTGAAGCTGACCCATGTATAATCTTACATCAAAAGTTAATCGGTTAGGAAACTTTCAACTCAAAGTGACCTTAATTGATATCGAAAATCATTTCCACACCAAAGAATTGACATTACACATATGAAAAATTTAAAAATCACCAGTATGATCTTATTCACAAATGAAGAATGGATTTTAAGGTATTACATGGACATCAAATCATACACCTTTATGGACCGTTCCTTCAATATAACGACAACAAAGACCTAATGAAACTCCCCACTTTAATTTGCAGGGACATAAACCTCATATGTAAGGTTCCAAGGCAGTCAACATGTATACTAGACCCTTTGATAGTGTCAACAATTTTATCCTCACTTTCAGGAACAACACTAGTATTGTCAATGTATGTTTTAAAAAATAATTAATAGTGGTATATCAATATTTAGAATAACTCGGTTGCTTCGGTTTCTTCTTCAAATAGTTCAAAATGTCATCCACATGTTGCACAGATACATCGACAAGTGTATTTTTGTTTCAATTATTTGTATGTATTCACGTCTTGATCAAAATATAAGTGGGCATATATTTAGCTCACCAGTCCAACACCTATTGTGTTGAGAAATTATGTAGAACCAATCCTTTTCTTTGGAAATGCAAGTACGAAATCAAGTTGTTTGAATTGAAGTTTTGAGCAATTGACTAAGTAGTGATCATCTTTATGTCTTATGTAATTGTGAAAACATTAAAAATAATTATTTAGTGGACATCAAGAAGAAATACTAATAATAGTTGAACGACTTTATTTTTTTGTATGATGCTTGTAAAGACCCTCATTATCTATTGCGAGAAGGATGACATTAGTCCAGCTGGGCCCTCGTTGACAATATTAAAACCTTCAAATGGATAATGTTGCTTTACATCACAACTGTCGACTTTCTTCTCTTTCTTTTTCTCTTTTCGTTTCTCTGTTGCTTTCTCTTCCTCTTTCTCTTTCTCCTTCTCTTTCTCCTTGCCTTTTGGGGTTGAGGAATATACTGGAACATTAGTTGTTGATTTTTTTGCTTTTACTAATTATAGATGATGATCTAAAAATAGATTTTTTCAACCTCCTACACTTCAAAGGTTGTGAGATCTTCTTGAATGTGTGGACATCAATATTATAAGTCATTTTTTTACAAATATTAGTGAGTTATTTAACGTGGCTAAAAAAATAATCATATTGTTACTCCCATTCTTTGCATCGACAAGAAGAGCATTTGATGTTACAAGAGGAAGCAAAAACAACAAAATATTGAGTTATTGTCATATATGTAGCTTCATGCGCAATTTATTTATACCTATGTTGACATAGATGGACATTTTGTTGCCACAAATGTATTTTTTGTTGACGAAAATGGATCTTCTGTTGCCATAGAAGATTCAGTTTCAATATATGGGTAACATGTTACTACCGATGACCATTTTATTGCTCTAACACATAGGTGACATGTTCCAACATAAGACAACTATGTTGGAATATTTTCCAACATATCACTAATATGTTGAAACATACGACACATCTTTCAACAAATGAAATCATAGTTGAACAAGACTATATTTCTGAAATCATATGAACAAAATGGTCACAAAAAGAATAACAAAAATAACAAAAAACATGTTTTCATCGAACAACAACAATACATATACAGTTTCTCAAAATTGGGTTTTTTGTTTTAAGTTTGTTTATTTTCTTTCAAAAACAATAAATAATAGGTACCCTTCGACAAGTATTCAATTTTCACATCTAAAGAATAGTTTCTTGTTCATTAATCCAAGAAAAAAAATTTAGTATCACGAATGTATTGTTTGAAAATTGTAAAATCTTTCTAAATAATGACTTACTTATTTTAAGTCAGACACGATCTTCAGCTCAGAAAGAGAGATCGACGGGCATAAATGAGGAGGAAGATAATGGGGAGAATATTTGTTGACAGTCGAATTTTTTGAGGAAGAAGAAGAAGAGAATAACGTTGGAGAGAAGAAGAAGAGAAAATTCTATTTTCTTTTACTTTTTTTCAAAAGTGGTTTGGATAAAATTATAAAAGTTGAAAATGAAGTTCTTTTTTTTTTGTATTTTATAAACGATTATAAAGTTTTAAAAATTGTAATTTGGTCCGAAATTTATTTAATTATATTTTAAATTGGGTCAAAGTGTCACCAAAAACAAAACCAACACTTAAGTGACACATTTTATTATTTTCTCCGCAAGTTCATCCTTTTAAAATACATCATTTTTGACAAAAACAGAACAACTAAAGAATAATGAACAAACCAAGTCACGTGTTTGTTATTGTTTTTACATATTGTTTTTAACCTTTCACATTCTTTATTCAAAAAAGTTTAAATGTTTCAATTACTACTTTTCTATTCTTTGTTAATACTTAATATAAGAAAAAATTGGAGAGTCTCCACTATTATAACCAGTGCTGTTTGTAACCTTTTTTTATTCTCCTAATTACTTGTAATTGTTTTTATCTTCTATAATTTTGTCCAGCCGGTGCCCTTTAGAATAACAAACATATGACTTGGTTTGTTCATTATTCTTTAGTTATTCATTTTTTTGTCAAAAATAATGTATTTAAAAATATTTTTAACTTTTAAAATATGATTTAAAAAGTTTTTAAAACTCAATGAGATATTTTTATGATTTACTAGCTCTAGTATAATCAAACAACACCCGTTTGAGAATACGAGGGAAAAATATCATTCACATGATAAATTTATCACAACATATTTAATGGTGTCAATGAACATTAACATGAATGAACAAGAAAAACTAGTTATTACTAGCTAAAAAATGAATAATAAATAAATTATCAAATTAAGTATATTATATTTTGAATGTAAAAACACAAACATTGTAACACCCCGTAGCCAAAACAGACCAAAAATTAGTTTTTCAGAAAAATCTGCAAGTGCTACCAACGCTGGCATTAAAGGACCGTAGCCTGATCCACGGTCCGTCCTGCACAACCGTCTATGGGATCAGAAACTCCCAAAAATTTCAGCCTAGAAAAATTGGTCAAGTCTTGGACGAGGGACGGATTTACGGTCCGTAGTCCGTGACCGTCGATCAAGACTTCCTTCAACCACTCTCTAACAAGAGCTATGGATGACCATCATGGTTCATAGGTGGACCTACAGTCCATAGGTCTGACCGTAGGTGGAAAATTTGCATCCAGTTAAGGGAAATGCAGTTGGGTCAACTTAAAATGATCATAAGTCTTAGAAAAATAATAAAAATAGGTCTCCCATTACCTACCCACAGATATATAATTTAATTATATTTCCATAGACACCGACCTTGCTAAAATTAGACCTCCGAGTAAAAAGTTATGCCTATTTTAGTAAAGGCCTATCGAACAGGCCCTCACGACGGACCCAACGACGGGGCGTCACGCGCACGACGGACCGTCAGTCCTGGCCGTCATGAGACCCGACAGCAACCTTCCCAGGGGTCTTTTTGACCTTTCCCACTCCGTTTAAACCCTAAGTTACGTCGTTTTGACCCTAAATCATCAGATTTTAGTCAGTTTAAGCCTAGAAACATAATTAAAACATATCCAAGTCAAATCATTAAATCAAAACTTAGAAAATTAGAAGCAAGAGAGGAGAAGAAAGCTCAAGAACCCTAGTTCAAGAACGCCACAAGCTCCAGCAGTTTCAGCCCCGAAACTTAAGTATTTTTCCGTGGATTTCATCACCAGGTGTGTGGGATTTCACTTGTGGGTTCCTTTCACCCATTGGGTCCTTAGTTTCAGTCAGTTCTTGATTCTCTTATCATGATTAAACCTAGGGTTTATAGAACTTTGATATAACTTCATGAATTTATTAAATATATGTTCCAAATCAGATTATCATGTTATTACTCAGATTATCTCATAAATTTCACCACCCTAGCTTTGTATTTCTTTAGTTCTTGAATTACACATGCTAGGTCATATATTTCAGACACTTCAGATATACATGCCTCAGTTATAAATGCATAATTACCAGATTAATTGTTGCATTCTCAGTTTGCATGTTCAGTGTCGAGCTATCCAGTATTTACAAAAATTCAGATATAATCAGTTAGGTTACAGAATTCATTGGGATTAGCATAATACCGAGTTGGACTAGGGTTTAGCGTACCCAATAGTCGCAGAACTACTAGCCGAGTAGGTTGTAAGTCCCCTCTGTGGGCAATCAGTTTAGTGATCATGCCAGCATGCCTTTATACCTTTGGCGGGGTATATTGGGTCCTCTCGATGGGGCGTATACATCGGACTCAACATTTAGCTCATGTGGTTTATTATCGGTTATTAGTAGCTCCCACAGTTCTGTCAGACTCTCTGCATTCACCATATATCAGTATATTCAGTATTTAGTTTCAGCATGTTATAAATTGGTCATTGCATCCAGTTAGCTAAGAAATCAGCACATCACGTTCATATTATTATACTTGTTTTTGTGCTTGTTCAGTTATGTTTTATTTCAGTTGTACTCTATCCTACATGCTCAGTACCTTTCAAGTACTGACGCATACATGCGCTACATCTTCTCGTGATGTAGGTTAAGGTTCTCAGCATCCAGATCACGCATAGATCGATTTCCCAATCTCCAGTTCATCAGATTCAGTGGTGAGTCCTCATTCTCTGAGGACAACAGTCATGAGTTTCATTTCAGTCTTTAGTCATTTAGTTTCATTTTTTGCTAGATTTAGCTGGGGCTTCTCCCAGTATTTCTAGTCTAGTTTAGAGGCTATTTTCAGACATAGTTAGATTCAGCTTAGTATTGAGTTAATATATCTGATACGCTCAAACTTACTTCTCAAATGAGAAGTAAAGCGGTCGCGTCAAGTAAATAACCCAACTAGTGAGGTTGGGATCGTTCCCACGAGGAAAATAGTCTAGACTTAACTTCAACTTGTTTATTACTATTGTTCGGTTGATGACTTCCTTGGAAAGTAAAAAACATAAAAAGGGGGTTTTGTATTTCCTAATAAGTAAAAATAACTATCAAAATAGAAAGAGACACTTAACGGGTTTGAAAGTTGGGTTTTAATCAGTTAATCAAAGTAACTAGGGTTTACGTGTTCCCCACAGGTTCATAACTTGATAATTCTAACTATAACAATTCTTTCCTAGTATCTTGCATGCAAAGTGATAAGTTATGTATTTCTAAATCCTTGGTCCGGCATCTAGAAAATCTCACTCCGCACCTTGGTCCGGCTACGTGTGTTGCTTTCCTAACCCTTATCTTTACCTCATATTAAGCATCGCATTCGATATTTGACTCAGTTATTACCTCGTACCAATCAATACTAGCCTATTAGATAGTATACACTAAATCTATGTTAATAATTCTTTTCCTATTATCTACCTCCTTGGTCCGGCAAGTAGCATTAAGGCGAGTTCTAACGTTGATCATCCGTTAAAAAGACTTCTAAGCGAAAGAATTATTAATACATGCAAGACACTATTCTAGAATTGTTATTTTAGCTAGGGTTTATCTCATTATTTGCCTATGGTTCCCACAACCCTAGTTATGGAGTTTAGTTACTCATAGCCATAAACACAATATTCAAATATATTAAATAAGAATTCATGTACTTACTTCAATGAGAAAGAATAAAATCCAAAAGGTTGCTTGATTAATCACCAAAAATCACTTGCAAGAATTCTCAAAGTAATCAATAATCTCACGAAAAGTCTAATGATTATCAAGAATCTCACAATACAATGTTTACCAATACGGAGTTTTAACAATCTAAGAGTCTAACTATCAGGTGTCTAACCTCAAAAACGAGGTTTTTCGAACTATTTTTTAAAAAACAAAAACCTAATTAAACAAGAATTCTAATTGCTGGAAATCTGCCAAAACGCGGCTGGGTCGACGGACCACGCGACGGACCGTCGTGGTCACAACGGACCGTCGTGGACTCCGTCGTCCCATACTTGGTGCAATTTCTTCTGCTGCTTTCTTCATTCCCCTCGACGGCAAGTATGACGGACCGTCATAGGCACAACGGTCCGTCGAGGGTCTTCGTTCCAAAATACTTCAACTCTCGGAATCTGGGTACTGGGATCACTTCTCTGAACTTCACGACGAACCTGCAGGACGGACCGTCATAGCCATGACGGACCGTCACAAGCTTCGTAATCCCACACTTGGTCAGACTTCCCCATCTTCATTCAGCAGCTGCACTACGCTTCCACCTACGGACCGTCACGAGCATGACGGACCGTCACAAGCTCCGTGGGTGATCTCTTCTGCATTTCTTCGCTCAAAAACATCCCCATTCATCTTTGGACAGATTCCCTGCAAATAAGGAGAAACTTATATAAAAATTAGCACAAAAAGGCTTTTGGACACACTAAACTTAAGGAAAAAGTATTAATAATACCGTGAAACCACGGTATATCAACACCCTCAACTTAAATTCGTTGTTTGTCCTCAAGCGACGCACTATGACTCACTACACAATCCTTGTACAATAGTATCCATGTTTTATCCTTTGCAATCATTTGGCTATCAATCCCGATTAATCTCATCAAATCTATGCATGCTATCACTATTAAGCTTGAATTTTTGTGGGATCAGAACATGACACAGACTCACCATGCATTAACACCTATCCTCTTCAATTTCTCACCGAGGTGCTAACAATTCTGGTATTGCAACTAATGTCCTCACTTTAGAACAAAATCCTCATTTTTCACACAATGATTTCAGTTTGAGTATAAGGATTACATTTCAACACTCGCTCTCAGAACAAAGTCACACTCATTCATACCTATTGCCATAAGCTTGCCCTTATTTTCACTGCCTTAAGTTCGCTATACAACCCTTAGGATCACGATAGGACTTTTTTAGCTTGTAACATAGGCTCAGGGTCAGGTAGGGTACATTTTTAGGTATACGTTAGTGACTTTTTGCCCTCCTTGACATATCGGCTAAACCTTCCCTTTTTATCATCTTATCTCGCCCAGTTTCTCATATTCTTTCCCTTTGCTCAATTTTCTCTTCTTTCTTCATTTGTGTAAGTGATTTTTCTTTTTCTTTACTTTTCTTTCAACTAATTTTGAGTCACCTTACTTTTGTTCTTTCTCTCTCTTTTGTTCTTTCAACCCCACTTTCCAGAGCATTCCTCGTAATAGCCACCCTCAACTCATGGCTTTGCCATGAGTCAAGGTACACAATACCCAAGGTTGGGTCAGGGCCAAAACGAAGGTTGTTTACTGTATTAGCCACCCTCAACTTATGCTTTTGGCATAAGCTGAGGTGCACATGTCCAAGGAGGGACCAGGGCCAACACATTGTTCCCCGAAAAGATTAGTTAGGGTGAAAAAGAAAGGTCTAATTTAAGCTCAGATTATTTGGATCAAAGAAGGATAAATTTCATTCGGTTTCTTTTATTTGGGTTGGAAATGGGCTTTCTTGAATAAGGGCCTATGATCCTTTCCTAATTGTTTGTTACAGCTTACTTTTAGCAGGACTAACCAGGCAAGTTCTAGCTCAGTACCAATAGTGGACTATTCAAATTTCCTCACTCTCACTTGACATGTCATCACTATACCAGATTATTAGACACCTAGTTCGAATTAAAGACTTAGGGTAATGCAATGGTGTAACTCTATTTCACGCTTAGAGCCACACAATTGTCAGTTACTATGCCTAGTCATGCGTTATTTTCAGTTTATCAGGATATCATTTTAGCCATCATGCTCTAGAATTAAACTATGTACAAAAGATATAAACATGCCGGTTCCAAAAAAAAAATAATCAGTCTTTTGGGGAAAAAGAACTCAGGCAAGAAAACCCCAAAAGAGGATAGTGAGTTGGGCTACTCAGACTTCACCCTAACACTCACTTTCCATTTACCCCACCCCCAACAAAAAAGCATGCAATTGTCCCCAATGCATAAAAAAATCTAAAGATTAGAGGGGTAGGTGAAGCAAACCTGTGGCGCATAGCGCCGTCGATCAACAAGCTGGTGGGTCCGGTTTCCCAGAACCCACATCCTCTGCAATCTGGACACCCTCAGTGGTGTCCTCAGCAATCTGGACACCCTCAGTGATGTCCTCAGCAGCCACCGCACCATCAGTAGGGCCTCCTGCTGTCTCTATAGTGCGGGAGCTAGACGCCCCAGCCGCTATCTGTGATGCTCTGATTTGGTGTGCCTCCGCCTCAGCAAGTGAGGCTCTCCTCGCGGCCTCCATCTCCCGTCGCTCCTTCTTCCTTGCTCGCGCCTCATCTTCTGATCGACCCCTACGCCTCTTGGCACTCTCTCGAGGGGAAGGTGGGTGAATGTCTGAGGTGGCAAACAGGGCCGCCAATACAGTGTCCTCAACAGGCTCGACAGGCTCCGGCACTCTCGTCTCTAGGATCGTGTCAATGTCTGCCCGAAGACTGTCGACTGCAGCCTGAAGAGTCGACACATCTACCGGAGGGGCTGGGCGGGCTAACACTCTCAACTCAAATGCATCTAGGCGCTGGTGAACCTCAGCAATCTTCCGCTGCATCTTCCTCTCCATACGCGCTTCAGACTCAGTAATAGACTTCTGCATCCACGGCTGGATATGATGCAGAAGGGTGGCCATTTGTGCCTCCAGTTTTTGGACCCTAGCAAGCGGGGCCGGTAACGGTAGAGGGGCTGTGCGAGAGGAGCTCGGGGCTGTGCTACTACCCGGGATAGACTCGACCGGGGTAGTGTCTGTGGACGCCTGTGTCGCTGTGCGGGCCTGGGCTACCGTATCCGCAAGATCATCCGCAAGTGGTGGCAGCTCTGGACGGGGCCCTCTACGTGGGGCCAACTCATTGGCCTCGTCTCTGATGAGGCCGACGTCCACGGTACCCTGCGGGGTCCTCAACTGATCTATGTGCCATATGGGCACACCTGCAGACCTGCAAAGAGCAAAGATCATGCACGGAAAGGGGTAGGTGGTAGTGACCTTGAATGCCCTCTCGTGCATGACCGCCTGGAGAAGCCATGCGTAGTCCACCTCGAAGCCGGCTATCATCGCCGCCATCAACACTGCTCGATCCCAAGTGACGATGTTATCAGCAGCTGTGGGGGAAAGCCAGTGGCGGACGAGCAGCCACAAGAACTTCGCGACGAACGTGAGGTTGGCCTTCTTGATGGCCCCCTTCGGCTC
>NC_028645.1:21435195-21464825 GCF_001406875.1 Solanum pennellii | reverse complement strand
TCCCCATCTTCCTTCAGCAGCTGCACTACGTTGCCACCTACGGACCGTCACAAGCACGACGGACCGTCATAAGCTCCGTAGGTGGTCTCTTCTGCATTTTTTCGCTCAAAATCTCCGCATTCAGCCTTGGACAGATTTCCTGCAAAACAAAGAGAAACTTATATCAAAATTAGCACAAAAAGGCTTTCGGACACACTAAACTTAAGGAAAAAGTATTAATTATACCGTGAAACCACGGTATATCAATATCTTTTGTATTAAACTCATTGTTTTCAAATATCTCAGTTATAGAATATGGGTATTCCCCATCTTTTCATTTTAAGTATGATTTAGCTTCCGCAATAGTTTATTATCTTTAGTATGCTCATGATCATGCCAGCGGGGTTAGCTTGGGATCACTTGTGGTCCTAGGTACCGTGTCCGCGTCTCGGGGGTAGCTCGAGGCGTGACAAAACCTGGTATCAGAGCACTAGGTTCAAGAGTCCTAGGATGTCTGAAAAAGCTGCACTAAGTATTGTCCTTTTCATGGGTGTGAAGTGTGCACCACATCTAATGAGAGGGAGGCTATGAAGTGTTTTAGGAAAAAACTTCACCTTCTTGTTAGTCTTATCGTGCGTAAGGTATGATCTAATTCCATTCTAACTCGAAGTTGAGCGCTTAAGATCATGCCTTCTCGTAGAGCATAGGCATGGAATGCTAATGCACGTAATGCTAACACAGTTCCTCTAGTACCAGATAAGGAAGTTCAAATGCAGAATTTCAGAAAACCAATTCAGCTTTTGGTCAAGAGTATGACCAACCAGAACAATCAGCAGGTTCTAGTTCCTACTAATAGAATTGATAGATCAATGGCAGCCAAAGTTTGTGATTTTGTTAGGATGAATCCGTCTAAGTTTTTAGAGTCGTATGTTGGTAAGGACCCACAGAAGTTCATTTATGAAGTCAAGAAAATATTTTGGGTGATGTCAGTAATTGGTAGTGATAGGTGAGATTGGCATCCTACAAACTCAAGGATGTGACTCACATATGGTTCCGTAGAAAGACAACAGAGATGACTTTGCCTTTTGTAACTCAGTATAGCAGTCCAATTCAATGTCATTCCAGAAAACTCTCTCAGAACTTTTCTCAGTTTCTACTCCAGGCGGTGACCCAGCTATAGCTAGACGGGTATACAAAAATTGCCCTGTCACAATCTCTCATAAAGTCACCTCAGTAGATCTAGTAGAGTTAGAAATGGTAGACTTCGATGTCATTCTAGGCATGGATCGGTTACACTCATATTATGCCTCAGTCGATTGTAGAACTAGGATTGTTCGTTTTTAGTTTCCAGACAAACCAATCTTAGAATGGAAGGGTAGTAGCCTAGCGCCTATGGGTCGATTTATTTCTTACCTTAAGGCCAGAAAGATGATATCTAAGGGTTATCTCTATCATCTAGTTTGGGTTAAGGCTCTTAAGTCAGTTCCAATGGTCTGTGAATTTCCAGAAGATCTTCCCGGAGTCCCTCCCAAAAAGGAAATCGACTTTGGAATTGATATCCTTCCAGATACTCGCCTATTTCTATTACTCCTTATAGAATGGCTACAATAGAGCTTAAGGAATTGAAAGAGCAGTTGAAAGACCTTCTAGATAAGGGTTTCATCAGACCTAGTATTTCACTATGGCGTGCACCAGTATTGTTCGTAAAGAAGAAAGATGGTTCTCTCAGAATGTGCATTGACTATAGAAAGTTGAACAAGGTCACAATCAAGAATAAGCATCCCATCCCCATGATCGATGACTTGTTTGACCAACTTCAGGGTGCTAGTCATTTCTCAAAGATAGACCTCATATCGGGTTATCATCAGCTCAGAGTCAGAGATAGTGACATTCCGAAAACAGCCTTCATAACTTGGCATGGTCATTATGAATTTGTAGTTATGTCCTTTGGACTAACCAATGCTCCTACAACTTTAATGGATTTGATGAACAAAGTGTTCAAACAGTACTTAGACTTGTTCGTTATCGTCTTCATTGATGATATCCTCATTTACTCTAGGAGTGAGGAAGAACATGCAAGTCATTTGAGAGTTGTTCTGCAGACTCTCAAAGATCGCCAGTTATTCGCTAAGTTTAGTAAATGTGGGTTTTGGTTGCAATCCGTTGCTTTCCTTGGTCACATTGTATCGAGCGAAGGGATCCGCGTAGATTCACAAAAGATAGAAGCAGTGAAACAATGCCCTAGACCTACCTCTGCTACAGATATCAGAAGTTTCTTAGGTTTAGAAGGTTATTACAGAAGGTTCGTGGAAGGATTTTCATCCATAGCCTCACCATTGACTAGGTTGACTCAGAAGATGGTCAAGTTCCAATGGTCAGATGATTGTGAGAAAAGCTTCGCAGAATTGAAAACTAGATAGACTACAGTTCCTGTCTTGACTCTACCAGAGGTTTCAAATGGTTATGTGATCTATTGCGATGCATCCAGAGTTGTCCTGGTTGTGTGTTGATGCAAAGAGATAAGGTTATATCTTATGCCTCTAGAAAGCTTAAGGTGCATGAGAAGAACTATCCAACTCATGACCTAGAGCTTGCAGCAGTGGTGTTTGCACTCAAGATATGGAGACACTACTTGTATGGTGTTCATGTAGATGTGTTCACCGATCATAAGAGCCTTCAGTATGTGTTCACCCAGAAAGAGTTAAATCATCGCCAGAGGAGATGGCTTGAGTTCCTTAAGGATTATGATATGAGTGTGCATTATCATCCTGGAAAGGTGAATGTAGTGGCCGATGCTCTTAGTAGATTATCTATGGGTAGTGTAGCCCATGTTGAGGAAAAAAGAAAGGAGCTAGTGAAGGATGTTCACAGGCTTGCTCGCTTGGGAGTTCGCCTTATGAGCATATCAGATAGCGATGTAACAGTTCAGAATGGGGCAGAATCGTCTTTGGTAGTGGAGGTTAAGGAAAAGCAAGAGAGTGATCCGATCTTGATTGAACTAAAGGGTGAAGTCAACAATCAAAGAGTGGAGGTTTTCTCCCAAGGGGGAGATGGTGTACTTCGCTACCAAGGTAGATTGTGTGTTCCTAATGTGGGAGAGTTAAGGCAGCATATTCTTGCAGAAGCTCATAACTCCAGGTATTCTATTTATCTAGGTGCCACTAAGATGTACCGCGATCTGCGGGAAGTCTATTGGTGGAATGGCATGAAGAGGGATATAGCAGACTTTGTGAGTAAGTGCCCCAATTGCCAGCAAGTCAAGGTAGAACATCAGAAACCAGGAGGTATGACTCAAGAGATTGATATTCCTACTTGGAAGTGGGATGTGATCAATATTGATTTCATCACAGGGTTACCTCATACTCGCAAACAACATGACTCAATTTGGGTGATAGTTGATAGGATGACTAAGTCTTCTCGCTTTTTGGCGGTCAAGACTACATATTCGGTAGAGGACTGTGCCAAGGTTTACCTTACTGAAATTGTGAGGTTGCATGGGTTTCCTTTGTCTATAATCTCAGATAGAGATCCTCAGTTTACCTCTCATTTTTGGAAGTCATTTCAAAAAGGTCTTGGTACTCAAGTTAACCTTAGTACAACATTTCATCCACAGACGGATGGGCAGGGAAAGCGTACCATTCAGACCTTAGAGGATATGTTGAGAGCTTGTGTGATCGATTTCAAAGGTAGTTGGGATAATCACCTTCCTCTTATTGAGTTTGCCTACAATAATAGCTACCATTCCAGCATTCAGATGGCCCCTTATGAGGCTTTATATGGGCGTAGATGTAGAGCTCGTCGGTTGGTTTGATGTAGGTGAAGCAGCTTTGATAGGGCCAGATTCAGTCCTTTATGCTATGGAGAAAGTGCAACTTATTAGAGATAGACTTAAGACAACCCAAAGTCGTCAGAAATCTTATGCAGATGTAAGGAGAAGGGAACTAGAGTTCCAAGTTGATGATTGGGTTTTTCTGAAAGTCTCACCTATGAAAGGGGTGATGAGATTTGGAAAGAAAGGGAAGCTCAGTCCTAGATATGTAGGCCCTTACAAGATCTTGAAAAGTATTGGCAAGGTGGCATATGAGTTAAAGTTGCCAACAAAATTAGCAGCAGTGCATCTGGTCTTCCACATCTCACTCTTGAAGAAGTGCGTGGGTGACCCAGCCTCTACAGTGCCATTAGAGAGTGTGGCGGTGAAAGATAGTCTTTCTTATGAGGATGTACCAGTTGAGATTCTTGACCGTCAGGTTAGAAGGTTGAGAAACAAAGAAGTCGGTTCAGTCAAGGTTTTGTGGAGGAGTCAGTCCGTAGAGGGAGCTACTTGGGAAGCAGAAGTAGCTATGAAAGCCAAGTATCCTTACCTTTTTCCTTCCGATTCCACTCCAGCTTGAGGTAATAGTTCCTGTTCAGTTGTACATTCATTCATGCGTAAATTCAGTTTTAGAATCATGTTCCCTCAGTTTGTACTTTCATTTTTAGCGTAATTGCATGTACTCAGAACTCAATTCAGTCAGAACTCAGTTCTCAGTGTTTAGTAGTGGGGTTTGCATCTCTCTCCCTCTATTTGAGCTAGTTTAGTCTTCATTCAAGGACGAATGTTCCCAAAGGAGAGATAATGTAACACCCTGTAGCCAAAACAGACCAAAAATTAGTTTTTCAGAAAAATCTGCAGGTGCTACCAACGATGGCATCAACGGACCGTAGCCTGAACCACGGTCTGTCCTGCACAACCGTCGATGGGATCAAAAACTCCCAAAAATTTCAGCCTAGAAAAATTGGTTAAGTCTTGGACGACGGACAGACTTACGGTCCGTAGGTCAAACGACGATCAGTAGTCCATGACCGTCGATCAAGACTTCCTTCAACCACTCTCTGACAAGATCTATGGATGACCAGCATGGTTCGTAGGTAGACCTACGGTCCGTAGGTCTGACCGTAGGTGGACCTACGGTCCGTAGGTGGAAAATTTGCAGCCAGTTAAAGGGAAATGCAGTTGGGTCAACTTAAAATGATCATAACTCTTAGCAAAAAATGAATTAGGTCTCCCATTACCTACCCACAGATAGATAATTGAATTATCTCTCCATATCCACCAAACTTGCTAAAATCAGACCTTCGAGTAAAAAGTTATGCCTATTTTAGTAAAGGACTATCGAATAGGCCCTCATGACGGACCCAATGACGGGGCGTCTGGCGAACGACGGACTGTCAGTCCTAGCCGTCGTGAGACCCGACAGCAACCTTACCAGGGGTCTTTTTGACCTTTCCCACTCCGTTTAAACCCTAAATCATCAGATTTTAGTCAGTTTAAGCCTAGAAACATAATTAAAACATATCCAAGTCAAATCATTAAATCAAAACTTAGAAAATTAGAAGCAAGAGAGGAGAAGAAAGCTCAAGAACCCTAGTTCAAGAACGCCACAAGCTCCAGCAGTTTCAGCCCCGAAACTTAAGTATTTTTCCGTGGATTTCATCACCAGGTAAGTGGGATTTCACTAGTGGGTTCCTTTCACCCATTGGGTCCTTAGTTTCAGTCAGTTCTTGATTCTCTTATCATGATTAAACTTAGGGTTTCTAGAACTTTGATATAACTTCATGAATTTATGAAATATATATTCCAAATCAGATTATCATGTTATTACTCAGATTATCGCATGAATTTCAGCACCCTAGCTTTGTATTTCTTTAGTTCTTGAATTACACATGCTAGGTCATATATTTCAGACACTTCAGATATACATGCCTCAGTTATAAATGCATAATTACTAGATTAATTGTGGCATTCTCAGTTTGCATGTTCAGTTTCGAGCTATCCAGTATTTACAGAAATTCAGATATAATCAGTTAGTTTACAGAATTCATTGGGAGTAGCATAATACCGAGTTGGACTAGGGTTTACGTACCCAATAGTCCCAGAACTACTAGCCGAGTAGGTTGTAAGTCCCCTCTGTGGGCAATCAGTTTAGTGATCACGCCGGCATGCCTTTATACCTTTGGCAGGGTATATTGGGTCCTCTCAATGGGCGTATACATCGGACTCCACATTTAGCTCATGTGGTTTTATTATTGGTTATTAGTAGCTCCCACAGTTCAGTCAGACTCTCTGCATTGACCATTTATCAGTATATTCAGTATTCAGTTTCAGCATGTTATAAATTGGTCATTGCATCCAGTTAGCTCAGAAATCAACACATCACGTTCAGATTATTATACTTGTTTTTGTGCTTGTTCAGTTATGTTTTATTTCAATTGTACTCTATCCTACATGCTCAGTACCTTTCAAGTACTGACGCATACGTGCGCTACATCTTCTCGTGATGTAGGTTAAGGTTCTCAGCATCCAGATCACGCATAGATCGATTTCCTAATCTCCAGTTCAGCAGATTCAGTGGTCAGTCCTCATTCTCCGAGGACAACAGTCATGAGTTTCATTTCAGTCTTTAGTCATTTAGTTTCAGTTTTTGCTAGATTTAGCTGGGGCTTGTCCCAATATTTCTAGTCTAGTTTAGAGGCTATTTTCAGACATAGTTAGATTCAGCTTAGTATTGAGTTAATATTTCTTTTGTATTAAACTCATCGTTTTCAAATATCTCAGTTATAGAATATGGGTATTCCCCATCTTTTCATTTTAAGTATGATTTAGCTTCTGCAACAGTTTATTATCTTTAGTATGCTCATGATCATGCCAGCAGGGTTAGCTTGGGATCACTTGTGGTCTCAGGTTCCGTGTCCGCGTCTGGGGGGTAGCTCGGAGCGTGACAAACATAATAAAGAAAATGATAATATAGTAATTTACGAAAAATCATTCAATATTGAAAATTTGATGATATAAAAAATAAATTTTATACTTAAAAATATGTGAAACATAAAATTCATTAAAGAGTAAGAATTTTAAATTCTTAATATATGTGACAATGTAAAATTTCTAATATTAGGAGATTAAAAAATGTAATGAAGGCATGTATTAGTTAGGGGCAACTTTCACATATAGTAAACATAAAATTCATATTTGAATGTTATAGCAAAATATAAATAATTGTGTTTCATAGCGAACTTATATATGTATAATTCGCTATATATATACAATTGAAGCGAATTGTATAAAACTAATTGTATGNGGATAAAACAAATATCGAGTGAAGAGGAAGTTAGGAGGTTTGTTTTGGAAAAGATATTCTGAGTCTAACCATAAGTTGGGATGACCAACTTATGACTTTGGCTGATTTTTGACTTATAAGTACTTTGGTGTTTATCTTGATTAAAAAGTACTTTGGTGTTTACCAAATGTGTAAATAAGCTAAAAGTGCCTATAAGTTAGTGTGAACAACTTATAGGCTTAGTTAAACACCCTTTATGCCTGGTGACAATCAAAGTTGGACTGCATAATTAACAAAGTTGTAGCACAGTGACTGCATGTTTATTGGTTTTGCTTATTCAGCCCTAGACACATTCAATGCCTCATACTTCAAGCATGAATACTAACTGCTGGACCACTTTTGTTTTTTTTTAGTGAAAGCAAATAGCCAACATCATACTAGGAAAATGAACACTATAATGACTTAGGCATAAGACAATTGGTAGTGCTTTGATGCTATTACTGTAAATTAGCTGCTAGTCTAGACCTACGTTGCTAGGACACCAAAAATTGTTGCAGCACCACTGTCAGATCCTCCAAAATGCACTATTTCTGAAGGATTCGGCACCCAGCCATCGACAATTTTATAGAGTCTGAGCTATGTAGGTCTAGACTAAGGTCTCACTTACAACACTTCTACTGTGCTGATCTGGTAATTTGTCAGAACCAAACTTCTTAGGATGTGGAATCTATCGAAATTATTTTGATTCTGCTATTTTTATATAAAATTTTCTCTGAACAATTTGTATAAACAAATACCAAGAACAGATTCTTGTTATGCTCAGTGTGTTCCTTTTGCTACTTTCTTTTTCAATTCATACTTCTGTCGTTTGTATATCCTTCTGCTAGGCCATTGTACATTGGGGTATTTATTCATATTTCTTGTGTATCTGGAAAAACAAAAGCTTTATACTTGTGTCATCATTTCCAGTTCTTGCATGAATATCAGCGATTGAGCTCTCTTTTCTTTTCATGCAGGTCATATCCTTGTGCATTCTGTAATTGATTGGTTGATGGAGATTCATTTTAAATATCTCTTTTTGTGAATATAGTCAGTTGTGATGATACCGAGGAAGATTCTGAATGTGGCGCTTGTTTATCTCCTCAATTTACTTTTAGTATGTTTCTGTTCAGTCACCCTATGCTTATACATTTCTTTTAAATGCAAGACACATATGTGGGTGTATATGTGCAAATAAAATATGCCTCTGAGATCAGTTTAGAAAGTCCAACATTCTTTTAAATGGTGACACTCTCAATCAGTCAGTTAGTATATCAACTATGCTCAATTGAACCCTTATCATCTAGTCCATTCTTTTTTTGTCCATTTTATTCTGTTCTAAGTACTACTTATTTTGAAATGGGTAACATGTATTCCTCAACATTAAGGGCTAAGCTGGTCACCTCCAAAAAGTATTAACAGAGAAGAGAGTAAAGAAGGAGAAGAAGAAACAAACATAAATACTTACAAAGAATCTACGAAATCAACTAATTGGGTTTCCTCTTCTATATTTTGTTCTTTACACCAAAAACCTAAGGAAGTAATTACTTTCCATTTAATCTTCTGTACCGAGCATTCTTTCCTTTAAAACTCATCTGATTCCTTTCCTTCCAAATATTCCTCCAGATACAAGCAGGTACTGTCCTCCACTTCTTTTGACTCTTGCTGCCCTCTTTATGATCCAACAACTCAATGAATCTGATTTGCGTTCTGGCATTCACCCGTTTAGGATAGCTAAACCGAAGAATAAAGCCCATACTTGTTACTTTGCAATGCAAAAATAAATGTTTGTTGGTTTCCGGCTCCTCTTTGCATAGTAAGCATCTAGAGTCGATGTTGATGCCCTTCTGCAATGCTTCATGAGTTAAACAGGCTCTCCTAGCTACCAGCTAGACAAAACACTTCACTTTAGTGGGAGCCACACTCTTCCAAACAGCTCCATGGCCGTGTTATCCTGATTGACCCCACATGTACAATCTGTTGACAACGACTCTTCCATCTGGATGTTGTCTCCATAATAGACTGTTTGTTTCCAAGTTAATGTCCAGAAAGCCTTCTACATATCCAATAGTTCAATTACCCCTTCTATCTCCCAGTCATTCAACAACATTCTAAATACCAAATTCCACCCTTGTTGAGACCACAACTCACTGATTTTGTTATCGGGATGCACATTGATAGAATGAAGTCCATGAAACAAACTTTGAAGAGATCCTTGACCAGTCCAGTCATCTTTTCAGAATAAAACTTTATCCCCCCTCCCAACTTTAACTTTTGTATCAACTTCTAGAGCCGGCTAAAAGCTTCTGATAGTCCTCCAAATTCCAAATCCGTAAGTGGTTGTTACTTCACCTGAAAACCATTCCCCTTCTTAGCTGAATTTGTGTTGCATCACCTCTTTCCATAGTGCATGCTCCTCTTGGTTGTACCTCCATAGCCACTTGCTTAGCAGACTTTTGTTCAGTAACATGAGC
The DNA here is from genome assembly GCF_001406875.1 of Solanum pennellii. Lineage (NCBI taxonomy): Eukaryota > Viridiplantae > Streptophyta > Magnoliopsida > Solanales > Solanaceae > Solanum > Solanum pennellii. The sequence continues at coordinate 21,455,236 of NC_028645.1, read as the reverse complement.
TTCCTTACTCCCAAACCCCCATAATTCTTCCCTTGTTGAACTTTTGCCCATTTTACTAAATGGAAACTGCTAATTTTTTTTGCCGGTGGAAATTCCTTCTCAAAGCATCTAGAACTTTGATCACCTCACCAGGTATAGGGAAAAAGGACATCATATAAGTTGGTAAGGAATCTAGCACTTTATTAAAGTGACTACCTCCCAATGAAAGGTATTGAGACTTCTAAAGTGCCAACTTCCTCTTTGTCTTCTCAATAATTCCATCCCAAATAGTAATGGCTTTATGGTTTGCCCCCAATGGCATGCCTAGATAAAGTGTTCGTAGCTTCTGTTCCTTGCACCTCAAGATGTTTGTTAGTGTTTGTAACTGTTGAACATCTTTCGGAGGAAAGATATTTCTTTTTCTCAAGTAACCTTGAGTTCGGAACAAGCCTCAACCTTAAATAGCATAATTGTTCTTGTTTTGCTTCACTAAACTCTATTGTATCATCATCATACAGTAAATGTGTCAACTCCGTATTCTCATGTGCCCTGTTTCTTATATTGAAGCCTTATATTATTTTTCATTTAAGGCAAATTAAGGTTTTTTTTATTTTTTGTATTCAAATAAAGGTCTTCTCTTAAAATAAAAAAGTTACTCCCTCCGTTTCAAAAAGAATGACCTCCTTTCCTTTTTAGTCTGTTTCAAAAAGAATGACCTTTTTCTTTTTTTGGGTAACATTTTAAAATTAGCTTTCCACGTGGCATGTTTAAGGCCACAAGATCAAAGGGCAATTTTGTACATTTAACCTAACTTTAATTTATGACCACAAGATAAAAAAATCTTCTTTTTACTCTTAAACTCCGTGTCAAGTCAAACCAGGTCATTGTTTGTGAAACGTAGGGAGTAGTAACTTTCAAGTCTCACACTTATCGTTGCATGGATGCATGTCACAACCATTATATAATGACCTCTGAAAAAACCAACCCCTATGTAAATGAAAGAAGAATAATGAAGCATATTTTTTCTTCTGTTTTGTCATTTCTAATCTTGTCCAATGTTGTATATTGCACATCCATCTGAATATTCACACATCTTATGAATGTGTTGAGCTTTAGGGCCCAGAATTCTCTGTCGTGCAAAATTACTACTTTACAACCATTCTATAGTAGTTGCTTTCATCTTATTATGTTTATTATCTCTAAGTGATTCCTTAGCACTCCTCTCTTTCAAACATCAGTTTTAAATGTCATGTGTTACATTTAGTTTATCTGGGAAGGAAAGCCTTGGAGAAACTGGTAAAGTTATTGCCATGTCACCAGTAGATCATGGTTTCAAGTCGTGGAAACAGCTTCTTGCAGAAATGCAGGTTAAGGCTGCATATGACAGGCCCTTGCGGTTCGGCCTTCTCCTGACCCCGTGCATAGCCGAAGATTTAGTGCACCAGGCTTCCTTTACATTTTTAATCTATCGAGCTATTCTCCTAAAATATTAGCCTAAATATTTGAATTGTCTTCACTTAGACACTATAATCCTGTTTAATCTCACATCACCTACATTCTTCTCTTTTGAAATTGTAATGTAATTTTCTCGACTTCGCCTTTATATTCTTTATGAAGATGCTTACACTGCTTAGATGTTGTCTTCGTTCTACTTATTCAGGAACTCTTACTTTCTATATTACTTTTCCACATCACCAACTTTTCGTCAACTTCTTCTCTAGTTTCATCAATCTATACTATATCATTTGTAAAGAGCATGCACCATGTAACCTCATCCTATATGCTATTGAATATTGATTAGCTCTCTCATAACAAGGTAAACAAGAACGTGTTCAGTGTAGATCCTTTGTATAAATCCACCCTTAATGGAAACTCCTTTATATCTCCTCCATATCTGCTTAGCTTCTCTTACTGTTCCATTCCTTTTGAACACTCTTTCATATATCCTTTTTTTGAGTTGTGTGTATTTGATATGAATTACTTTCTTTCTCAGGTACCAACCAAAGGTCATTTCTTCACACTTGTATTAGATGGCTTCTCCATCTCTAGTTTAATGAATATCTTATGGAGATCCTTTTTTCTATCTCTATAAATTTCGTCCAATCTTTTTAGCAAAACTAAGAACGTTGTTATAAATCTACCATGCAAATTGGTTATCCATCATCTTTGTAGTTTCCCTAAATCTATGGTCTATCACTCTTTTCCAAAGCTTCATGATGTGATCATACACCTAATACCACATTGGTTTGCAAGACTTTGAATCTCTCTTTTGTATTTGTATATATTCGAAACAAAGTACTTTTTTCACCTGTTTGACTCGTCTCAGATGTTAGTATAACATTAAATAGCCTCGTTTGCCATGCTACTCGACAGGATACCATGTGGAAAACATACTTTTCTATCTCTCATATTGTTCATGGTATCCTTTACTTTTGCAGACCTAAATAAGCATTTATGCATCAAAATATGCCATTTCTCCTCGTGATTTCTGTTGAGCAATTGATTGAAATAACATCTTCATCTCTCTAACTCCCATCTTTGATCAAAATTTGTTGGCAGTTGTATTTTCCCTTGGTTCACTCCTTTATCACTTGGTTCTTCTGGTTGTGCTACTTTCCTAAGTAGATGCAGAAAAGACATCCAAAAAACTACCTGTGATATCCTCTGGACATATATGAATTAAACTTGCTTTGTTAATTTTTAAGGATATGTTTTTTCTGATAATAAACTAATTTATGTAAAAACTCTGCAATACGGAGGAGTTGGCTCCCATTACTGTAGCTTATGTGATTGCTCTCATAGACTCATCCTCCAAATGCAGTTAATAAACTTTTCAAAGGCCAACATTATTAGGTTCATATTTCTTGAATTATGAATAGACAGTTATGAACAAATTGTTCTCTGTTGGAAATGATGTTTGTTCCAATCTTTTGAAATATCTGTAATTTTAATTTTCTCCCACCAATGTAATAGGTTCTGTTTTGTGCTTTATTGGCTTTTGCACACAGAATACTCTACATCATATTTGTTTCTTAAAAAGCTCGCATTCTTGTTTTTTTCTTTTCTAACCTCTGACCTGCAGTATGAGGTGGCATTCTTCTAAACATTTTGCTAATATGGTTAGACCCTCAGTTATCTCCAATCTTAAAACTTTGCTATGGTTACAACCGTCATATTTGGTCTACTTAACAAAATGTACATGTGCTTGTCTGCCCAAGGCGTGAAGTAAAACGCTTTGCTGAGCTTACTACTGATGAGACTAGCGACTTGTGGCTTACAGCACAAAAAGTTGGCAAGCAACTTGAGTCATACCACAAGGCGTCTTCTCTTACATTTGCAATCCAAGTAAGTAGGCTTTTTTGTTGTTATCCTTAAACCATAATGTTATTGTATGTTCTCAAAAAATTACTAGGATTCTGATATGCTGAAATTTTCGAAAAGGCATGTAAATGCAGAATTTGACATTTATAAAGTTTTCTATACATCAATGTTGATATAAAATAGATAGGTGCATTTTAAGTGTGTTTGAATTGTGCATACTCCTTGAATTTTGTTTTTTTGGCCTATTCCTCTGCTTGGGAAGCTGGTGCTAAGTTATTTGTTTCTGTTAATATCTCAGGATGGACCCCAGGCAGGACAGACAGTTCCGCATGTTCATATTCACATCATCCCACGGAAAAGTGGCGATTTTGAAAAGAATGATGAGATTTATGATGCTGTAAGATTCAAATATGTGCTACTGATTGGGTGGATTTGAAACATAAATTATATTAATTCTTTTGTACTGTTGATGCAGTTGGACGTGAAGGAGAAAGAGATGAAGCAGTCACTTGATTTGGACAAGGAAAGGAAAGACAGAAGCATTGAGGAGATGGCTGAAGAGGCAGATGAATATAGAAAACTTTTCCAGTGAAGAAGCAGATGAAACTTTTCTTGTGATTGGGCTTACATCATCTCATTATTACTCTCTTAGAGTCTTAACTGTTGGCCAAGTGCTTTGTTAATCTGTTGTGGATTCCTTATAAACTATATGTGATATAATTGAAGCTGTTGCTGTTTTCTTCTATACTCAAATTCTTTTGTTTGGATGAATCACCTTTCTCATAGCTGTTGGCTATTATTACTATTAGGGTGGCTATTATGTACCACTACTGTTTACATTGACAGCTAGCATATAATTTGAAGGGGGTGAGAGTTTATCTCCTTTGGTATATCGGCTGTGCCCACACTAGACAATTGAACCTTCAATTCATAGCAAAAATATGAGTTGAGGGAATTCTCAGGGTTTTAACCTAAACCCGAATCCTACTTTGGAGTTATGATAGCTAAATATGAGTTCGTGGACGGACGATGCTACGATGTCTGCCTCTGCTTTATTATCAGGAAAGATGTTACAACCTACTGAAATGTACATGATCTTTGAAAAGTGACCTAGGAATTACTCACTAGCTACTTTTCACCCTGCTATTTAAGTTATATCCCCTTTTTTTCCAAATGATTTAACCAGTAGTTAGGAGTTAATACCTCATATGGTCACTCAACTTTGCACTATTCTCTCAGAAAGTCACTCAAGTTTCAATTTTCCCTCAAAAGTCACTCAACTATGCACTCTTCTCTCAGAAAGTCACTCAACTTTCAATTTTCCCTCAAAAGTCACTCAACTATCCACTCTTTCCTCAGAAAGTCACTCAACTATCCACTATTTCCTCAGAAAGTCACTCAATCTATTAAATTATTTTTAATTAAAATTTATTGATATTAATTATTTATATAACAAACCAAAAATTTTAAAAAATAAATTAAATCATTTAGTGCTCCACCCACCTAACCCGACCCATTAAAAAATATGATATGACCCATTTTATTTTATCTTTAATCCTAAATTAATCTAATCCTAATTCAAGGTTAAAGAGTGAGATTAATTTAGGATTAAAGATAAAATAAAATGGGTCATATCATATTTTTTAATGGGTCGGGTTAGGTGGGTGGATCACTAAATGATTTAATTTATTTTTTAAAATTTTTGGTTTGTTATATAAATAATTAATATCAATAAATTTTAATTAAAAATAATTTAATAGATTGAGTGACTTTCTGAGGAAAGAGTGGATAGTTGAGTGACTTTCTGAGGAAAGAGTGGATAGTTGAGTGACTTTTGAGGGAAAATTGAAAGTTGAGTGACTTTCTGAGAGAAGAGTGCATAGTTGAGTGACTTTTGAGGGAAAATTGAAAGTTGAGTGACTTTCTGAGAGAATAGTGCAAAGTTGAGTGACCATCTGAGGTATTAACTCCAGTAGTTAGTGTTGGCAAATTTTGACAGAAGTGTTGTTGTTTCTTAGAATTGGTCGCAAAAGACTTGTGTCACTCAAAACTACTCTAATGAATAAATAGTATTAATAATGCTCAACTATACCTCGCATATAAGGCATAGATATGCAAAAACAATATGTAACATTTGAGGGTGGGGTTGAACCACAAGGACTAATAGAGATGATTACACTTCAATTGATTTGCCAACTCAAATTTAACTACATCATGTTATCTTAGACAAATATAAAATATTGGGGGGGGGGGGGATTTGGAAACACTAAATTACTTCGATTTCAGGTATCTTGCATGAAATCAACACGAACGAGTTTTAACAAGATGAAGACGACTAGGGGTGTATGCATTATAATGAAGTTTCAACAAAATAGGCAATGATTAGTCAATTTCAAATCAGTCAATACATAGATAGCATTTGGTCTCCAACTCTACCCTTAAATGAGAAATAAAATCAGATTACACTATCTCTAGCATGAACCTATGACAAATTTCTTAAGTCATCACTAATGAAGTCTTACCTAACTATATTTTGCTTTCTCAAATCAAAATAGTGTTAGAGTTCAATCAATGTTTGAAACCATTAATTTTTAGTTTAAAACTTTAAGACAACAACAAATATATGCATAATAATTGAGTTTAGAACTATTTAGGGTGTGTTTGGTATGAAGAAAAATGTTTTACATGAAACGGTTTTCTTGAAAACAAGTGGTAGGTGTTGGGTGAGGTAAAGAAAATGTTAAAATGTTTAAAATATTTTTCAAAAGATAATATTCAACTTTTTTTTTTTTGGGAGGGGGGCTGGTTTGAGCTTAGGGATAAAAAAAATATTTAAAATTTAGAAAATAAGATTTTTTTTTAAAAAAATTATGGGATGAGAAAGGTCGGGTGTACGGGATAAGGTAAGGAAAAAATATTGAAGGATGAAGTAGAGTTTTTGAAATGTTTTCCTTAATATTTGAAGGAAAATCATTTTCCTTAAATTTGAGGAAATTGAGTTGATTTGAAAAATATTTAAACCAACCAAAAAAAATGGAAAAATTGAAAAATATTTTCTATAAAATGTTTACGTTCATACCAAACACATCCTGAATCACTACTTATTAAGTTTTACACCCACATCTTGCACACCCACCCTTAGCTAGAAGTTTAACTACTCATAAATGGAGAAATAGAGATTATACTCGTAAAGAAAACTCAATTTCATGCATAATCCGTAACCAAAGTCGAATCCAACCTTGAAGATGTACAAATTTGAGTTATCTTCTTGGGCAAGTAAGAACTTCTATAATGTCTATTTTCTACTGCAATAAAATAGACGATAAGAGTACATAATTACACATATGATCATTCTTTACTTAGAATCTTCAAAAGGAAACACTTTCACCACAAAGTACGAGTTTTCCCCCGAGCTTTCGTATTTCACTTTCATTGCATCGGCAGAATGCCAATACCGAATGTCCACCATTGGTTGCAATGCTGCTTCAGCGCATCTCCTAATGGTCAAACCTAAGCTTGGTTCAATGGAATGTCATGCCTAATTGTTCAACATCAATGCTTCAGACAATTTCTCCCTTTCCAATTGGCAGAACGTCAATCTTCACCTGCTGAACATCGATTCCTCGCCGATGTGTTCAATGAATTTTTGCTCTAAATACTTCAATTTTAATTTTCTCATAAATGTATGCGCATAAGAGAACTAGGGCTTAAAATATCCTCCATTAACATTAAAGTATAGAAATAATAAATGAATATAGTTTAATAAGATGGAAAGATAACAACTCATCTGTCGCGACCCAGGATACCCCCAAGATGTAACATGGCGTATAGAACCCCGAAGTACTCCATACAAGCCACTTAGTATATCATAACATAAAGTAATTAAACAAATAAAACAACATATAAGTCCAAAACAATTTTATTGAAAAGCGGAAGTCAAACTCATGTCTCAACATATCCATCAATTATAATAGAATGAAAGTGGGCCTAGCCCATACATCATGCTCAAAAAGAAAATACGAAAGAGAAACTACAATAAGGAAAGGCCCTCCTTGAACCATGAGAACTCACCAAGCTCGAGGAGAATAAAAGTCCAAGCTCTAGCCACTAAAATGGAACCCTATCTGTCGGACCTTAATAAAAATTGCACTAAGTATGATAGTTATGCATAAATACATTTAAAACATGTGTAAAGGGACATTTAATTTCATGACATGCTATTGACCAAGTAAAACATACTATAGTAAGGTTAGAAAACACAAGTCATAACATTATGGTCAATACAAGCTAAATCAACATTAAAACTTTAAACACATGAGACATACTCCTTTAAGTAACCTTAATTCCATCTCATGATAATTCTTCTACAAACCCGACCTCTACTAATGGGAGAGTTTCTATCTCAATATCAATATCCACTCGGTGCTAAGCATGATTCCCACGTAATAGTATTTTCTTACTTATTCGCATTATTCATGAAAATACATGTCATCTTGTCAATTCGAGATAGTTCAGTAGGAGGTGAGAATAAGCTTTCAACTTTAGAATCTTGCTATGTAAGAAAACCTTTCACATCATACTAGTGTATGTTTATGAGGATAGCCCTTCACAACATAACATAAAACATCATTACTTTGACACTTTACTCTCATAGCACCCTTAACATTTTTCTAGGTTTCCATATGATCATGCATAAACTCATATTTTTCTCTTTCAAAGCTCAAAACTTACTTTCAGTCACCAAATCTAGAATTCAACCATTAGATTGGGATTTTATCATCAATTCATGTAATTCTACTACTTCATACTTTGGATCATAACACTCTTCTTTCATAATCAACAACCCACATCACACGATCATAATTTTGAAAACATAAAAGCATTGTAAATCATCAATTCATGCATATTTAAACATAATTAAATCATTAAGATCAATAATCAAAAGAACCCATGTTGTTTGATGAAACACAACGTATGCAACAAGGATGGACTAATGACACAATCTAAAGCACATGTACGTCCTACATTTTTGGTTCATTACCCTTTTCGAATATGAGGTGTTACAATATCTTCCCCTATGGTTCATTCGTCGCCAAATGAGATTCAAACTTGTTCTAAAAGAAAAGGAGAGGAACTAACAACCCAACCTAACAATGCATTGCATGCAAATAAGTAGTAACTATCCACTCCAACCTAGGATGTTCTCAAACATCAAATGAGGGCTGAGCTAACCCTGACAGCCCATTATGCACGCAATGCACATAAATAAGGAGGAAACGTCAACTTCAAACTCATCATACTCAAATGCATCAAAAGTAAATAGAAGCTACATATAGCAACCAATATGCATGAAAATTACAGATTCCCATATTCAAGGAAAAATTAACTTCTCCAAGCTAAAACATGCTCAACACAATCTCATGGAGCCTTTAAGCAATTCATTCTCAAAAAGTGTATCTTATACATGTTCATCTATTCATATTATGAAGTCTATAGGCAACTCATACTAAATGCACACATCATGAGGAAAATAAATCATATAAGTCATTTCTTTCAAAACTTAGGCTTTTTCAAGAACATTCATAACAAAATGAGATCATGGAAACACATAAAATATACATGACTCACACACATAAAACAAACCAAGAGAAACTCATTACCTCAAGCTAGAGTAGGAGTAGAAAGAAATAGATGAGGATATTGAGACATCCTATCGGACTTGGCCTCCCGAGTAGCACCCTCAACTAAATGATTCCTCCATTGAACTTTTACGGAAGAAACTTCCTTATCTCTCAACTTTTTGACTTTCCGGTATAAAATCTCAACCAACACCTCTTCATAATAAAGATTCTCTTTAATTTCAATACCTTCTAAGGAAACTATGGATGTTGGATCGCCAACATATTTCTTCAACATAGATACATAGAAAACTGGATGCACCGATGCCAACTCATTTGGAAAATTAAGCTCATATGCAACTTTACCAACACTCTTCAAAATATCATATGGTCCTACAAAATAGGGATTAAGCTTTCCTTTCTTCACAAACCTCATAACACCCTTCATGGGTGAGATTTTCAAATAAACCCAATCATAAACCTCAAATTCAAGATCCAACAACCTAAAATTGACGTAAGACTTGTGCGACTTTGGGCTGTTCTCAACATCTCTCAAATAAAAACAAATCTTCTCTATGGCCTCATGTACCAATATTCGACTTATAAGAGCAACTTCACCCACCGCAAACCATTCTATAGGAGATCTCCTTCCATAAAGAGCCTCAAATGGAGCCATATCGATAATCGAGTGATAACTATTATTATAAACAAACTTAATTAATGGTAAATGGTCATCCCAAAAACCCTTAAAATCAATCACACATGTCATCAATATATCTTCCAAAATTCTGAATAGTACGCTCCGCTTGTCCATTGGTTTGGGGATGAAAAGTTGTGCTAAGCTTAACTTTTGTTCCAAGACCCTTTTGTAATGACTTTCAAAACTGTGAAGTAAATTTGGTAACTCGATCACAAAATATGGACAAGGGTATCCATGTAACCTTTCCATCTCTCTCAAATACAATTAGCATAATATTCCACCGAATAGGAAACCTTGATATGAATGAAATGAGCAGATTTAGTCATCGAATCAACTATTACTCGAATCTAGTCATGTTTTTGCCAAGTACGTGGAAACCCTACAATAAAGTCAATATTCACATCTTCCCACTTTTAATAGGAATACCAATATCTTGGGATAAACCTCCTGGACTTTTATTCTCAACCTTCACTTATTGACAATTAGGACACTTAGCCAGAAATCTCGCAATATCCTTCTTCATTCCATTCCACCAATAGATCTCCCACAAATCACAGTACATCTTGGTGGCTTCCGGGTGAATGGAATATCGAGAACTATGATCTTCTAACAACATATGTTCCCTCAAGTCATGAACATTCAGAACACATAACCGACCTTGATATCTAAGCCTTAACATACTTTTTGAGCATCACATCTTTCAATTCCACTAAAATTGGATTAAGACTTTGTTTGGCCTTAACATCCATCACAAAAGACAACTCAGAGGCATTACAAACCATAACACCACCCTTGGTGGAATCCACTAGTTTAACACCTAATCGATCCAGCCTATGAACATATTGAACCAACTCTTTCTTTTCATCCTCAACATGAGCAAGACTACACATTGATAGTCAACTAAAAGCAACTCCAACCACATTTGCTTTACTTGGATGATAGAAGACTGTCATGTCATAATCCTTTAATAATTCTAACTACCTTATTTGGCGAATATTCAAACGTTTTTGACTAAAAACATATTGCAAACTCTAATGATCTATAAACACATAAACATGTACCCCATAAAAATAATGCATGCATGTTTTTAAGGCAAAAACAACCTCCGTTAACTAAAGGTTATGGGTAGGATAGTTCTTCTCATGTACTTTGAGTTGCTTTGAAGCATAGGCAATAACCTTACCATTTTGCATAAGCGCACATCTGAACCCAACTCTAGAGGCATCACAATACACTATAAAGCCACCTGTACCTTCTGGTAAGGTCAATACTGGAGCAGAAGTAAGTCTATCTTTAAACTCTCAGAAATTTTTCTCACAATCTTCCGACCATATAAATTTAGCCTTCTTTTGAGTTAAGGCCGTCAAAAGAGAAGCAATGAAGGAAAACCCCTCAACAAACCTTCTATAGTAACCGGTCAAACCCAAAAAGCTTAAAATTTTGGAAGGACTTAGAGGTCTAGTCCAACTCTTGACCACATGCGTCTTGATAGGATCTACCTCAATACGTTTGATTGACACAATACCTGAGAAAAGATACAGACCTTAGCCAAAATTGACATTTTCTAAACTTTGCAAAAAGTTGTTAGTTCTTTCGAGTTTACAACACGATCCTTAAAGGATCAACATTCTCTTTATCACTTCTCGAATAGATCAAAATATCATCAACACCACAATTACGAACATATCAATGTATTGTCTAAACACCTTATTCATCAAATCCATAAACGCCGCCAGAGAGTTAGTCAACCCAAGCGACATTATCAAAAACTTATAATGACTATAACGATTTGGAAAATGAATCTTTGTAATATTATTATCCTTCACCCTCAATTATTGGTAACCGAACAAAGATACCTTAGAGATGTATCTAGCCCCTTGAAGTTGATTAGATGAATTATCTATTATTGGGAGAGGATATTTGTTCTTAATTGTCATATTGTTTAACTAACGATAATCAATGTACATATTGAGGGAACCATCTTCTTCCTAAAAACAACACCGGAGCACCCCATGGGAGATATTCGGTCAGATGATACCCTTATCCAACAGATTCTTTAATTAATATGTTGCATATTTTGGAGAATGTCAATAACAAAGTCTATTTCCTGCTCGAAGGGAATACTGGGTAAATCATCAGGGAAAACTTCTTGATACTCGTTAACTAGGGGACTGACTCAAAAGTAGGGGTTTTGGAATCTACATCCCTCATCCTAACTAGATGGTAAATAAAACCTTTAGAGATCATCTTTCTAGCTTTAAGAAAATAGTAAAATTGACCTTGGGCATAGAATTTCCCCGATTCCACTCAAGGGTAGACTCATTTGGAAACTGAAATTTTACCACTTTAATGTAAGACTCCGAAAGTACAAGACCTTAGCTAGAGCCTCACATGTTGATCTAAGGTTAGTAAAACTGTCATAAGGCCTAATAAAATGTTAATAATCCATTTAGGAAGTTTTGGATTCAAGACATCAAGAAACGTCCATGAAATCCGGAAACTAGTCAAATTTAAATAGTAAAACGTCCTTAGGTTTAGAAAGGTTTGGAGGTGTTGGATGAGGTAAAAAACTTGTAGAATGACTTTGGATAGGTAAAAACATGTATATAGGGTGGAAACGTCCAGGTACGACCCCAAAGGGTCGCCCTAGGGGTCCACGAAGGGACCCCAAACTTGGCTTGGCGAGCTGCCAAAACAGCAGCCAAAATACACATGGCAAAAACAAGTCCATGTCGCGGACTTGGGTGGACTTTGGTCAAAAATCAAGTCTNTCCAGGTACGACCCCAAAGGGTCGCCCTAGGGGTCCACGAAGGGACCCCAAACTTGGCTTGGCGGGCTGCCAAAACAGCAGCCAAAATACACATGGCAAAAACAAGTCCATGTCGCGGACTTGGGTGGACTTTGGTCAAAAATCAAGTCTGAGTCTCCAGAAGGTCGCGGACTCCACTGTCTCGAGAATTAATTTAGAAAATCATGTGAGAGCATCTCCGCGTCGCGGACTTATTCCCCGACGAAAATCTGAAAATTGGAATTCAAGTTTGACTTTATTAAAGGGTCAATTTAAGTGAGAGTTATTTTGGATATTTTGTGAGAGGCCTATATATTGATTTTAGATTAGTTTCTCACACATTTTTACTCACTCAAATCAAAACCCAAAAGCTGTCACCTCTCTCTACTTTCTCTCTCAATTTAACCTCCATTGAAGGAAGAACAAAGCTTGAAGAAGAAGACCAATTTCTATAGGATTTCACTTGAATTTCATGTATTAATCTTCATTAAGGTATGGGTTCTTAACTCTTGGGTTTTCTTTCCCCAAGAGTTCCTCTCAAAGTTGATTTCTAAAACACCCAATTCCAAGGGTTTTCCTATTCTTATGGGTATTCTTCTAAACTCCAAATTGATGGTTGATTATGATTAATTATGATTGCCTATGACTAATTAAGTGTAGATTGTTGGGTAATTGATTTTAATTGATGGAATTTCATGTAGATCGTGTCCTTTCCCCAAATTCCCCAAAATCTTGGATCTTGCTTATGAATTGATGGGAATTGATCAATGTATTGATTATTAGACTTTTCTTTATATATTCTAATTCATTCATGGACTATATAGGGTAATGTATTGTTGGGATTGAATCTATTTCTTGAAGAATTCATGATGAACCCTTTTCCCCCAAACCCTAGGTTATGAATTGAAGGTAAATTGAATAATGATGATACAATTGACTTAGTTCTTGTACTAATTACTATTGAATGATGTTACTATACCTATTATTGGATGAGATTTGGTTGGTTGATGGTAAGAACATGATGATGTATTTTGAAGGAGATTGGGTAAGTCTTTATGATCCTAAACTTTACTTCAATTATGATGGCTTGCGATTGTTGATGTAGTTCAATTGAAGCATGTCTTATGATTAGCCTAAGTAGGTGCTGGTACGATGTTGAATTGAAATGTCTTGACTATGTGATTGAGAGATTATTCTTAAGATGAAATGATATAAGGTTGGTTATGAATTACCTAAGTGTCTTACTATGATAAGATGATGATAATGTGCTAATCTCACAAATGAAGGGTTGTGATGAAAGGACAATTCTCATGCAATACCTATTGAGATAATGACTATGACTATACAAGGGGTTAAACCCCTATGACCTAAACTAAGTTATGATTATTAATAAAAGACATTTCAAAAGGGACTCTAGCTTAGCACCGAGTGAACTTGTAGATGAGGGGTGATGCCTTCGTAAGGAGGGAAAGTAAGGTTCATTATAGTTCTCACGGGGTGGATAGTCTCATAGCCCAAAAAGGGCATAGAGTGATATTACCATGACATCCCCCAAGCTTCATAAACTATGTTGACACCATAGGAATACTAGCTAGCGGATCCACCTAGATGTTATGTTCATATTTGGTTCTACTTTGGCCGGTGGACCACCTTCCATCGATGTAAGAATTTATAACACCGGATTCCACACTTATAAATTGTGGTCTATGTCAGTTAAGGCAAGTGTTCCTAAAAGTAAAATGAAGTAATGAAGTAAACACTAACTAGGGTGACTTAAGAGGTTTGACTTAGCCTAGGTAGGGGTATGGGACTCTACCTATGCCTTGCACTAGTTTTCCTTGAGGGTAGCCTTAGGAGATTGTTATTATGTTCTAAAATGTATATGTTGACTCTACATATATGATGTTAGTTTCGTTCATGAACATGATGTTGGTCTATATTGATAAATACGATGATGACTACTACTGATCCTATGTTATGTAGAGTTAGACATTACTTGGGATCCTTTGTTTGGTTTACTTGATTGAGTAAGGTTATGGGGCTTTGCTTGGTCATTGAACTTATAGGCTAAAGGGTGGGTTATGAGTAAGAGTCTTGATTATGTTATGATGTTATGAACTCTTATACATGTTGACTTGACTATTACTTGTTGAGGTTGATCTTGTGTTGTACATGGTTTGACTTCTGGATTATGTAATTGTTGGTCTATATGGATTCATGATTGTGCATAAAACTTTTCAAATTACTTTAGCATGGTTTTGAACAAACGTCCTCTTTTGCATGATTTCAATTGTTTTGTGTGCATATACTCATACTTAGTACAAGTGTGTACTTACCCATGTTTCATGTTTACTACAAAATGTAGGGTCTGGGCCGTTGAGCTTATAGAAGGCATTTGAAGACTACTTGGATATTTTCCAAGTGTTCGGTATGTCCTCACTTTCCGAGGACGATGCCATTATCAAGCTATTGATGTTATTCTAGTTATAAGACTTCTAGTTTCTTTCCTTTTCATTTGGAGACGATTGTTATATAGCCCATATGTGGCTTTTATTTGGTTGATGTACGCCGCCGCCCAATTGTTATACTCTTGTTTAGATGGATTAATATGAGACATCCGTTTTAAGACTGTGTTATGTATCTTATATATATGTGTGTGTGTGTGTGTGTGTGTGTGTGTGTGTGTGTGTGTGTGTCATAAAAGTAGAAGTAGAAGACTATTTATTCTTCTTATACGAAGGGTCTATGTATACTCGATATGAATATATTATGTGTAAGCGAGAGGTCTAAGTAAACCTCAATGTACAAGCAATTGAAAAGTTTAAAATTTTCTGCTAATTTAACCTATGGAATGTAATGACGAATGCTAAGAGGTTAGTCTTAGTCCTTTTCGAGGACGACGACACCGGTTACTTCTAGGGGGTGCTCCTCGGATGTGACATTGAGTCATGAAATTCATGGAAGCATAGAAAGAACTCAACCAATCATAACAATGACATCAAAGTCTTATTGTCAAGTTCTACAAAGTCTACAAGAGTTACTCTATGGGATAGGGAAACAAAAAAACTTTCTGTAGACCCTCCTAGCTACCACAGAATCACCAATAGGAGTAGAGACAGAAAAAGGTTCTAACAATATATACACATAAGGTGTCACAACAGACAAAGTAGCACCGGGGATCAAGCAAAGCATATAAATCAAGTTGAAAAAACTTTTAACATATGAGTACCTACATGCGGGAAACGATCTTGGTCACCTTGGGTTTGGATAAAATCGATGCGATTTTGCTTTAGAGCATTGGAATTTGAACCGCTAGGAGGAGATTGCTTGACCTCTATCCCTGTAGTCGCAAACATGGGGTAAACTCTCATATTGTGTCCACTTTTTCCGCAACTAAAGCATCAATTGATGTCAACTGGGAAATTACCATTATGTTTCTTCCCACATTTAGCACACGTAGATATAGCCAATGAAAAACCACCTTCATTTCCTCCTTGAGGTTTAGGGATAGACATCCTATCATCGTTAGAATTAGGAGAAGCATTAAAGGTTCCTTGACCGGAAAAATCTATGCCCATTAGATCTACTACGTGAGAAATTACCATCACAGATCTTAGACCTTTTTTAACTTTTCTTTGAATTTCTCTTCTTCAATTTGTTGTGCATGCACCATGAGATGAGAAATGTCCATGTCACCAATGAGCATGGTGGTACGACACTATTTAACTACTATTTTAGACACACCTGATACAAACTTACTCATTATAGCTCTTGAATCCGGAACCATTGTTGGAGCATATTTGGACAATTGAGTAAAATTTAAAGCATATTTCCTCACACTCATGCTTTCTTGGCGAAGGTTAATAAACTATAGCACCTTGGCTTCCCTCATCTCAAGGGGAAATAATCTATCAAGGAAAACCAATTTTAATATATCCCACTTTACGAGACCCGCTCCCACCAACCTTGCCTCTTTCCATTGATTGTACCACACTAAAGCAACACATTTGAATTGATAGATGACCAATTTCGCCTTATCTACCGGAGCAACTCCCTTAATAGCAAGTACCTTATAGACGTCATCGATAAAATCTTGAGAATCTTCCTCAACTTTGGATCTATGAAATTCCAAAGGTTTCATCCTCATGAAGTTCCTTAACCTTGAATCCACCCTACCACATTTAGGTTCATAAGGACTACCACCTCTCTATTGGGTTGTACCATTATGGCTCGAGCCAACACTTGAAAAGCCAATCTAAACTCTGTATTTGTAACTTGTTCGGCAAAAGGATCAACCAGAGCTTGAGGAGGAGCTTCGAGAGGACCTCCTCGTTCCACGTTCTCCCTCAAATTACTTCTATCATAAGCCCTTCGGGTATACATATCGTGAAAATCATAAGGTAAGAATTAAGAGAGATACTTTATAGATTTAAAATTTATTGCACGATGTAAGAGTAATGAATGAAGTGGAGTTTTCTAATTCATCTTGTAGCCTGTCTTTTATAAATGTGGCGCGCTTTACACTCATGAACAAGACTCTATTAGACATGGATTATGAGACATTCTAGGACAATTCTAAACCGTGTGCTTTGATTACCAATATTTTTCATGACCTAGGGGTATCCCCAAGATTTGACGTGGTGTATAGAACCATACATGACACTTAGCATATCATAACAGAAAGTAATAGAAAAATAAAAAAATAAAACAACATTTAATTCTAAAATAATTTATTGAAAAGCGGAAGTCTAATTCATGTCTCAAGATAGCCATCTATTACAATTGAATAAAAGTGGGCCTAGACCATATATAATGTTCAAAAGGAAATACAAATGAGTAACTACAATAAGGAAAGTCATTCCTCGAACCATGAGGACTCACCAAGCTCGGGGAGAATCAAAGTCCAATCCCTAGCAACTAATATGGGAACATTGTAGGTCGGACCATACATTTGGGGAAAATCTAGGATGGAGTATGCGTTAGTATAAAAATGCACTAACTATGATAGTTATGCATAAAAACATTTAAAACATACAAAAAGGGAAATTTCATTTCATGAAATGCAATTGACCAAGTAAAACATGCTATAATAAGGCTACAAAACACAAGTAATAACTATGGTCAATGCAAGCTAAATTAACATTAAAACTTTGAACACACGAGAAATACTCCTTTAAGAAACCTTAGTTCATTAATAATCTTGCTGTGGGAAATTAGCCTTAACTGACATAGAGACCATGTGCAATATAACATGATGGACCGATCTTTCCCATATTGAAAAAGGTTGTTCTACTAGCCTAAGGTAGAACAATGAACTTCTAGCTTAAATGGATCCACTAGCTAATCAATCTATGAGAGATCCTAGTTTAAGGGATAATGATATTGATACTAGAAACTCAACCTCTACTATTTTGAGAGCTTCCATATCATGAGTCTTCTTATAGAAAGACGGTCTCTACTGATAAGAGAGCTTTACATCTCAATGTCAATATCCACTTGGTGCTGAGCGTAATTTTCATGGAATAGTATTTTCTTAAATATTCTCATTATCCATGGAAAGGCATGGCATCTTGTCAATCCAAGATAGTTCATTAGGATAGCTCCTATTCATTGATTCAATTAGGTGAGAGTAATCTTTCAACCTGAGATTTCTTTCTATGTGCGAAAACTTTTCACATCATACTAGTATGTGTTTACGAGAATAGCCTTTCAAAAAATAATATAAAACATCATCATTTTGCCACTTTATTCTCAAAGCTCCCTTAACATTTTCTTAGGTTTCTTAGGATCATGCATAAACTCATACTTTGCCTTTTCAAGGTTCAAAGCTTACTTTCAATCACCAAATATACAACTCAAGCATTCAATAGGGATTTTATAATCAAATCATGTAATTCTACTACTTCATGCTTTAGATGGTAGACCTCCTCTTTCATAATCAACAACCCATATCATATTATCACAATTTGGAAAACATGGGGGTTTGCATGAGTTCATAGGGAAAACATCGTAAAAGCATTGTAAATCATCAATTCATGGATATTTAAACATAATTAAATCATTAAAATCAATAATCAAAAGAACTGATCTTGTTTAAAGAAAACCCTAGCTAATTGGGGAATTGAACCATTTGAATTAGAGGAAATTGAGGACTCCATGAATGAAAGAGATTCATGGATGAAAAGTACCACACCTTGAATCCAAATGCTAACCTTCAATGAGAAATTGAGCCCTTATCTTGAAACCATAGGTGAAATCTTCTTGTTCTTCTTCATGTTTTCTAGAGAGAAAATATTTTGGAGGAGATTTGATTTCTTTTGGAGAATTTGAAAGAATGTATTACATGGTGAATCTGTCTAAATGTAGGCAAAATGACATAGTATAATAATTGATTAATTAATTAGGAAAATACCCAACTGCTCCTGAAAATTAGCTGACAAAAGTGACCACGACTCCCCACCAACGGATCGTGGGTTGACCTACGATCTGTCCTGCACGTCCGTGGTTGGGTGGTCTAGTACTTTTAGGGCTTCAAACCACGACCCCTGGACCATGGATCGTGGACCTACCTACGGTCCGTAGGTCTAGTCGTGGTCCTAGGCCTATACAAATTTTTGGGTGGCCAACCCACAAAACCCACCTACGATCCGTGAGTCCACCTATGGACTGTTTGTGGTCCTCATGTTTGGAACTTGTAGGTCCTGCATTTTTGGTTCACTACCCTTTTTTGGATATGAGGTGTTACATCATTGAACTTCCAAACTTGAACTACGGTTTGTACACATTCAGACTCCGCTATACACGCGATATGATATGTATAATTATACACTAAGACTCAAAAACATTAAAAACAAAACACTCAAAATAAAAGGCTATATATAAACACAACTTAAAATTTATTCCACCATCAACAAAAGGCTAAGCCTTCCTTCTTTCGAAATCATTCTCATTTTCAATTAACTTTTCAAACACAAATTTGGGACAATATTTCATTCAAGTACAACTTAAAAGTATCTCAAGCCTATGACATTAAGCTTCAAGTTTTTTCTAAGGATTTACATGAATGTATTGTATTCGTTTAGCTTAATTGAAATAAAGACCTCACCATTCACTTAAGTGCACCACTCGCACAACAGATAATAATCTCACTTACAATTATGAATATCATATCACATGATTATATATCATGCATTTTCACTCACTCTCACAAAGTAATTCAAGTATACACACATTGAACTGTATGTTTGCCCGGTATATAAATCATTGTTAATGTAGATTGTCAAGACTCAAATCATCAGAAGACTTATGGGTTTAATTTAGGCTTGGGCAAAAGGTATGATGCCATTTGGTCAAAGTGACTTAGAAGCCTCCTTAATCCTATGATGTCTCATTTTGAGTGTGTCACTCACATCATTAACTCATTTTCACCTTATTTCTCCAATTCAAGATATCAATAAACTATTCAAACACCCATTTTTATTTCAACATAAGTTAGCACCATTTTTTTTATAATTCCTTCATTTGTTCTTTCATCCATGAGTTCACTATGCACTTTTCAATCAAAGTTTATGGTACTCTAAACACTTTTGTCTCTTTGTCGTTATTTTCTTGGTGCACCTCCCCCCCCCCCCCCC
>NC_028645.1:21425632-21434968 GCF_001406875.1 Solanum pennellii | reverse complement strand
TTCTTGGTGCACCTCCCCCCCCCCCCTCCTCTTCCCTCAAACTTAGGCTATTTCCTATGTGACATTTCCATTATTTTCTTCTCCTCTAAATATAGGTTTTTAGCCTACAATTCATCATTAGATATTAAGGAGATGAGGGTGTCAAAACGGATAATTAAAAAAGGTCAAGGTGTGCAACATGATGACTAAATAAATTGGTTTAGACTCAATGCGGTTGACTAGGATAAATGTCAAGGAAAGGGAAAAATTGGGAAAGTGGTTAGTCAATGAGGGTCTTGCATCTTCTTCCAAACAAAGACATATCTAGAATTGCCTTGAAGCATATTTTGAGACAAGTTTTAGACAATATTCATACACAAAAATAAAATCAAAACATCACCCATACATGGCATCACAACCTAACAAGATCTCAAACTTGTCTCAAAATTAATTAAGCCGGACGACATTTGAAAAACTACAATGGTTGAGTTAACTTCCACTTGTAAATTACAAAGGCCAATGAAAAATGAACAAGAAATGGCAAGAGATTACTTCAAATCACCTTTTCCCTCATTTTTCAAAATACTTTTAACCTTTCCTTTGCCAAACCAAACTTTTTGTGGTTCTATTGGCAAGAAGTGTGACACAAGTCTCAAACAAAAGTTAAAATGTGAAATTTTTCCTTAGGAAAGTCACATCTCAATCTATCATAGGAAAACATCAATCCTATTCGACACACAAAATAAAGAATCAAGAAACAAAATTTACTCCTTTGGAAAAAAAAACAAAGTCTGAAGAAAACCCTTAATTTTGTGAAGAAAACCCTTAGTGTTTACTTAATATCTTTTACTCACAAAGGCGATTTTGCATTGCTACCACCTTAAACTTAATGGGTTATGCACTCATGGGGCACAATATATTCAAACTCTAGAAAATTAGAATAGTTATTCCCTAATAGTAAAGTATACCTCACGTTTAAATATAGATGATCGGGGTGGAACCACAAAGAGAGCGTAGAGAGGATTACACTTCAATCAATTTGTCAATTAAAATATAACTAACCCAATGTTATCTTAAACAAATATATAAAATGGGGTGACTTTGAAAATACTAAATTACTTCAATTTTAAGTATAAATCGCAACACAAACAAGTTTCAACAAGATTGAGATGACTTGGGGTGCTTGCATTACGATTAGGTTTCATTAAAATATGAAATAACTATTCAATTCCAAATAAAAAAATACATGGATAGCATTTGGTCTAAGCTATATTCATGTATTCTCTCGAATATATATAATGTTCTTTAAATCTCTAAGATCATCATGATAAAATATCAAATATTGCTTGAGTAGGTTAGACTATCTCTAATTCTATTCTTAAATGAGAAATAAAATCAAATTAGACTATCTCTCGTTAAAACCCTATGAAAATTTCTAAGTCCTCACTGATAAAATCTTATCCAACTTATTTTACTTTCTCAAGTCAAATAAGTGTGAGAGAGTTCAATCAATATTTGCAACTATTGATTTTTAGATTAAAAATTGAAGGCAACAATAGATCCACACATAACAATTATTTTTGAAAATTAATCACTACCCATTAAGTTTTACACCCACCGATACACCCCTAGATAGAAGTTTAGCTACTCATAAATGGAGAAGTAAAGATTATTACCCATAAAAAACTCTATTTCATGTATAATTTGTAACCAATGTTGAATCCAAGCTTGAAGATGTACAAATTTGAGTTATTTTCTTGATAATTCAAAGTGTTGGTGAGATGCTTGGTGGTTTATTAGTAACTAGTATATATACCCACGTGTTGCAGTCTATTGTTAAACACTTTTAAATAATTATTTGTTGATAATTTTAAAATTTAACTTATCATAAAAATAATATTATAAAACTTACACGAGAGAATTTTAGCATTTAGCACCTTCGACATGTTATAATACAATACTTGTGACAACAAATCAATATATAAGCTTCGTTCATTATCTAAACAAGTATACATGATCGTGCTTGCGTGAATATTTTAAAATTTACTATAGTATTTAAATTTAAGATAACTAATGACATTTATTATGAAATTAGTAATATTTTTAAATTGATAATATGTGTTTTTTAATTATTTAATTAAACACATTAAATTAACATTTTATGATTTGTTTCTTTGTAACTGAAACAAATAAATTTGGTTTGGATCTAAATTTTATTTTTATTTTAACGTAGATTATAAAACTAATTAATCTATTATTTAATAAAATTATTTTTTAAAAACTCAACATTCTTTTAACAATTATTTAGAAGTGTTTTAAAATTATTTATTGCTTAATTGTAAGAACTGCTTTTAAATCATTTTAAAAATAAAATAGTAATTAATGTGTATTGGTTTTTTATAATTGCATATTCATTTACATGTCTAATACTCTCTATATATGGGTCATGTTAACTTTCTAAGCCATCGTATATTCGTAAATTTTCAAACAGAAACTTTAATTTTTCAAAAGAACAATTGTTGCAATTTTATTTGTGGTAATGATTAAGAAAAAAAAACCTTTTTACTTTCGAAGTATTTCACAGCTGAGATGACTAAAGATTACATTGAAATATTAAAATTTAATTTGCTAGTGTAAGTATGAAGGTAATGTACAAATAAAGAAAGTAATTAATTGTTGGGAAAAGGGTCTGATATACCCCTCAACTTTGTCATTTAGAGCTGATATACCCCTTGTTATGAAAGTGGCTAATATATACCTCTACTTGTAAACAAATGGCTCACATATACCCTTTCCTCTAACGGAAATGAAAAAAAAAATTTAATCTAAATTTATATTATTTTTTTCCAAAAAATAAAATCCTATATGAGTAAATTTAATCGTCGTCAAACATATTTTTTTTGACTTTTTTCTGTTTCAATGACTAATTTATAATTATTATTTGATAATCAATTTATTTATGTTTCACTAATATTCTTGTAAAACTTATTGTAGATGACCAAATTTTTTCTTTGAATACGAAATTAAATTACAATACACACAAAAAATAGTTTAATTTTCTCTCTCTTTAAACTAAGGAATGAAAGGAAAAACAAAATAAGAATAAGAAACTCAAATAATTATAATAAAAGAAGTCAAAAAATAATTTATGTATGAAAAAAATTAAAATATATCTTGAACTTTGATAGAAGAATCATACATACCCCTTAATAATTTTTTTTTTAAAATTAGAAGTAACAAATATAAATTTTAAATTAATTTATTAACTTCAGTAAAATGAAGGGTATATGTGAGCCATTTTTTAATGGCAGGGGTATATGTGAGCCGTTTGTATAACGGTAAGGGCATATATGAGCCACTTTTATAACGAAGGTGTATCAGCTCCAAATGACAAAGTTAAGGGGTATATCAGACCCTTTTCCCTTAATTGTTTAAGATATACACAAACTAGAGAAGGATAAATAAAGAAAATCATCATTTGAATAATTTCACATTTGCTTATTAAATACGAAGAATATATGTTTTATGCTCCTCGTGACGCTTATAAGAAATTGTGTTTTTATGCTTCCTCATCACAACTTGCAAATAATTAATAATTTTAACAATAAAATCGCTTTAATTATGCCTTGCAACATAATTCCTATCAATATTTTTATTATCAACTTGTAAATAATTGACAATTTCAATCCAAAAATACTGTAAATAATAATATCTTTAATTCTATAGAAATCTTAATCACATAATTTGAAAGAGAATAAAAAAGGAGCATCAAAATGTGATAAAAAGTAGCATAATGATTGAAATACCATCTTTTTTTTCTTCCTATCTACTTGTCTTTTAAGGGGACTAAATCAACATCATACAATTGAAGTTACTAGATAAAAAAAGATCAAATAGACATAAAAAATAGATAGTGTATTTTTATTCAATTATACGCACTAAATTGTCATATAAGACAAATAAACAGATAAGATAAGATTTTAGTGCGTATAATTGAATGAGAGAACTCATAATTAGTTAGCAATATCATATTCATAAAGTTGCCGTATAAGACAAATAAACAGAGTAAATAAGCATTAAAGTATCAAATGTGAACGGTATGCTATTTCTTATTTTATTGTTTGTAATATATTTTATCAATTCTTTTCTCTTATAGATAAAATAAGTGTAATCTCTTTCAATACTTGCATTCTATTTTAGAATTTTTCTACTCTTCTATTAGGCTTCAAATTAATCCATCCAATATACTTAGTACGATATTTGTAACATAAAAAGTAGGATGTCTATAAATCTTACCGTATTTTTATTATAATAATCATTTATTCAACTATATAAGTAGACGATAAAATTTGTATTGAGAAAATAATAATTAAAAATAAAAATTTATTTAACAATCATTTTATTATTTTAAAGTGAGAGTGTTACAATCTCTACGATTCCTTTGAATTTGCCTTTTCGAATATAAATTCAGGGGCTCTTGAGTTTGTTCTTAAATCTTTGATGAACTTGAGCTCTAATTTTATTTTGATCTTGACTTGAACTTTATCTTGATCGCGACTTCTAGTTAAATTCAAGGGTTTCAAGCTTGATCTTGAATTTCGACGGTCTTGATCTCGACTATTTCTTGAACTTGAACTTTATCTTGATCTTGACTTCTAGTTAAATCCAAGGGCTTTAAGCTTGATTTTGAATCCGACGGTTTTGATCTTGATCTTGAACCTGAACTTTATCTTGACTTATTCAAATCTTGACTCGAATTCTCGAATTCTTGAACTTGTAGCTTGTAGAGAATTTGCAGCTTTTGATCTACGAGCTTTCTTGGTCTTTTTACTGAATTATGAGGACCGTTATTTATAGTTTTCAGATAGTTGAGTTGTATCTATAAGAGGACTCCCTTCGGCCAATCAAATTGAAGTGACATGGCATATGAGATTTATATAGCACACATTAATTAAATTCATATTTATTGAATTTAAATAATTAACTCAGTTATATTGATTCATAATATTTATTTTGAACTAATATATTCATGAATTTAATACAATCCAAATTATTTTATAAATTTATATTAAATAAAATGCCTCCTGCTTTAAGTCTTGTGGAGATATTTAATCTTTTAAAAATTAGATTTGAAGTATTAACTTAATATTATAATATATTATTAATATCATATGCTTCCGAAATAATATGCACCATAGGTACATGTACTGTTCAAAAGTAATTGCGATTCACGTGTTGCGGCAATTAAGATATGGAATCACAATATTTTCCCTTATACTTGACCAATTAGGATATGACGGTACTCTTACTTAATTACATATTCAATTTCTTTTCTATATTTACGTTATTTTGCTATCTAAATATAGAGTTTTAAATTTTTATAGATAAATAATTTTAATTCAATTTTCTATTTTACTTTCTAAAAAAGAATATTTTTTTCTCTCCAATATTATATGATAATTTAATATTCTGTTCTTATTTTTTTATTTCATAATATAAATCTTTTATTTCTTTTTCCTAATACTTACATTATATAATTTTCATGTGATATAAATTTTATTTTTTCAAACTTTTTATTTGATATAAAATTATATTTTATTCTAAAATTTTCATAAAACAGTAATTGCAAGAAAATATTATATAATAAACAAATTCAAATAAAAGTAAAATACAATTACATAAACATTACATAAACACTCAATTTTCTAAATTACTATGTTGCTCCCATAAACGCTCTATTAATGCATTACGGAGTACAAAATGAGCATTTTCGTACTTAATTTTTTTTTATGTCTACCTAAAGATTGTTCAAGCCAAAGATTTTCATCTATCAACATTTCTATCGTTGGAGTTGGAGCCTTTACGACATATTAAATTGGTGCATTAAGATAACATTCATCTTCATTGATGATGTTGAGCAGTATAATATATGTAGTCATTATATCATGTAACACTTTCTTTCTCCAAAAAGCGTGACGGTCCTGCAATAATTGGAAAACGTGATTGTGAAACTACAAATGCACGTTCAACGTCTTTTTGGCACGATTCTTGTTTAATCGTAAATTAATTATTATGTTTTGTATTGTATTTTATCTTGTATTTAAATTATCATATTATGTATTGTATTTTTAAATTAAATATTTTAGCTAATCATTTTAATTTTGTGTATTCTTTATAGTGACAATTAATAATAAAATCATATTATATTATTGACGAAAATTAAAAAAAATTAAAATACTATTAATTCGGGATGCAAGTAGTATATATTTATAATATATTTTTAAAACAACATACTAAATTAGAAAAGAATTATTAGAATTTGATATTTAATTAATGACACTATATGTAAAGTATATGTTAATTAGAAAGTAATAGAAATAATAATAAAATATTCAAAAAGTGAAATATAGAGTATGACTGGTAGTTCTCCAAATTTGGAGAACTATTATTCACCTATGTAAATATGAAGAATAGTGATATGGAGATGAGTTGAAGTGTCCATTCTCTATTTTACTCTCTAAATATAGAGAATAAAGAGTAAAATAGAGGTGGATTGGAGATGGTCAGAAAAAAAATATTTGTATTTGAACTAGGAATTGTAATTCCATTCAATTTCATATTCATATGTCCTTTCTATTGCCCTAGCTAAAAAAGAATTCTAATTGAACTAGGAGAAATATTTTATTCCCACCACATGACATCTATAAATAGACACAATTTTTTCTTCAACTACAGATTGTGAGCTACGAGCCTATGATGAAAGTGGCGTAATTCAAGGTATTCTCGGTCTCTTTTTCTGATTTTGGTCACTTTTTTACAGCTTGACATATCTATTATGGAAAATTTGTATCTCATTGTACAAACATCAAAGCCATGAACGGTTTGATTTTCCAAATACTAGACATTTCGATCTCTAACATATCCTAAACTCAGAATTTAATACCTTTAGAATCTTTCTAGATGATATTTTGAAGTTAGCTCTAGGTTCCTGAAAGTTTCAATTTTGTGTGGCTTTACTAAAACTCTCGCGTCTTTATGTAGGAACGACGAAATCACAATCCTCTCGATTATTTAGAATTTAGATACAAATGTATACAACATATCCAAAATTCAAAATTTAATAAATTCGGGATCATTCATGATACTATTAGAAAGTGAGTTTTAGATTTTGGTGCGCCAAAAGTTTCAGATTTGTGCAATGACACAAAAAAAATTGTTTCTCGAGGTAGATGCATCAAAACTGCAATCTGATCGATTCTACAAAAACTAGTCGCAAAACCCCACAACATATCCAAAGTTAAGGATTAAACTCCTTTAATATTGTTCTACACAATTTTTTTGAAGTTAACTTTGAATTCTGTCATGCAACTAATTTCAGATTTGTGTTGGCTTACAAAATATTTTATATCTGATCATCGTCACCAAAAAGGGTTGTGATAGCTTGAAACTATACTTCGAAGGCTTCATCATCACGAGGAGAATATTGTCTCAAGTCTAAGCTAGTAAGCTTAGCATGACTTTCAAGTCTCAATCGTCTTGACAGGTAACAATTTCTCCTTTACTTGTGTTCTCTTCCCCCTTTTTGTAGGTAGGCTTCAAGGATGATCCATGGAGAAGGTAGTGTTATGTCACAAAGGGATGAGTACTTATCCCCTCCCTAATGAAGATAATATTATGATATCTTAAGGTGCAAAGGACTGAAGGGATGAATACACCCGTCCACACCAAGGAAGGTAATTTAGAGGTAATCTTATGGCATTAAGAGGATAGATACACATTTTCACCCTAAGAAAGGTAATTTTATGGTATTCTTAAGGCGAAAAGATGATGGATATGCATCTTCACCCTAAGAAAGGTACGTAATTTATGGTATTCTTAAGGTGAAAAGAGGATGGATATGCATCCCCGTCCTAAGAAAGGAAATTTAGAGGCATTCTTAAGGCGAAAAAGAGTATGGATATGCATCCCCTCCCTATTAAAGGTAATTTTATGGTATTCTTAATGGATACACATCCCCGACATAAGAAAGGTAATTTTATGGTATTTTAAGGCGAAAAGAGGATGAATACGCATCCTCGCCTAAAGAAAGGTAATTTTATGGTATCCTTGAGGTTTAAAGAGTATATATACGCATCTCCACCTTAAGTAAGGTAATTTTATGGTATTATTAAGGTGAAAAGAGGATGGATACACATCCCCGCCTTAAGAAAGGTAATTTATATGGTATCCTTGAGGTGTATAGAGGATGAATACGCATATCCACCTTAAGGAAGGTAATTTTAAAGTATTCTTAAGGTGAAAATAGGCTGGATACACATCCCCGCCTTATGAAAGGTAGCGTTATGGTATCCTTGATTTGTATAGAGAATGGATACGCATGTCCACCTTAAGGAAGGTAATTTATAGGTATTCTTAAGGCGAAAAGAGGATGGATATGCATCCCCGTTTTAACAAAGGTAACTTTATGGTATCGTTGAGGTGTATATAGGATTGATATGCATCTCCAACTTAAGGAAGGTAATTTAGAGCTCAAGACTTAAGACTTCAACTTTCAGACGTTACTAGTTTGATGCTTCAACTTAAAATCTTGATTGATCTGAGGACTTCAAGTTTCAAACGATTGATTTGAGACTTCATCTTGCACACTTGAAGAATTTTGAAGACTTCAACTTGAAAATTGAATTGATTTGAGATTTCATCTTGTAGATTTGAAGAATTTTGAAGACTTCAACTTGAAAACTTAATTGATTTGAGACTTTAACTTGCAAACTTGATAGATTTGAAGACCCCAAATTATAGACTTGGAGATTTTTTTTTATTTTGAAGACTTAAAGTTTCAAAACAACCTATATTCATAAGGTTTGCCCACATCAGGTCTCTATCATTTTTTACAAGTCTAGAGTTTGATGAAAGATTATTCATAACTTTAAATTTCATGAGACAGATAAAAAAAGAACATGTGGTTTTTTTGAAACTCATGCAAATGAATTTAGAATATTGTAACGACCTGTTTAGTCGTTTTGAGCAGTAGAGTTTATTCTGGTAATAACTGTCTAAGTCGACGAATCCCACGACGGACCGTCATGGGCACGACGGACCGTCGAGGGGGTCTCGTTCCAAAACACTTAGATTCTGAAAATTTGGGTACTGAGAACAACTCTCTGAACTTCGCGATGACATGGCAGGACGGAACGTCGTGGGCACGACGGACCGTCACAGACCCTTCAGTGAAATTTAGTCTCTGAACTTTGTGACGAAAGCAGCAGGACGGACCGTCACAGGCACGACGGGCCGTCACAGGCTGCGTAACCCCGACTGGGTCGGATTTCTGTTAAATGTTTTAAGGGGCGTTTTGGA
>NC_028645.1:21422638-21425280 GCF_001406875.1 Solanum pennellii | reverse complement strand
TTTATTTATTTTAGCTTCCTAGATATTCTTAGATTTAGTAATTTGAGGATAGATGTTCTTGTGGAGATGACTTCCAGTTTTTGGGAACAATAAGTATTGAGTTTTTAGAAATTATTAATTGATTCCGTTAATGAGTTTTAAGTCTTCCGCATTATATTTTGTTTATTTTGGTTGAAATGTTGGGGCTTGGATTGGTTGGTTCGCTCACATAGTAGGATAAGTGTGGGTGCCACTCGCGACCCGTTTTGGGTCGTGACAAATATATTCTAAGTGCCTACGTACCTCAGTAAAGAGGATCAGGTCCAACATTATTCTTGGGGAGTGAGTGATTTTTTTAATTTTTTTTTGTTGTGTCGTACATAGTTTATACTCTTGCGGGCTAGCAGTGACATGAAGTTTAGGTTCGTACCTGAAGGAGAATTATCTTACTTCAAGGGTAGTACCTCTTCAGGAATTTGGCATTAATACGACCGATCCTTATGCCATCAGCATCAACAAGCTTATAACCACTGTTTGAATATGCTTCTTATATGACATATGGTTCATCCCACTTTGAGGTAAATTTCCCCCTGACTTATGCAAAGTAATGATAGGTCTTCTTACTGCAAGGACTTGGCCTCAAACTTGAAATCATCTCAAGAGAACCTTCTTTTTAAAAGATCTGGATAAACGATCTTTGATAATATACACAATTTTGTTGAGCTTCTAGTCAAGCATTTTCTTTTTCAGTGAGCCCTTCTTGAATAGCAAGTTTGAAGGAAGGTATTTGACACTCAAAGTGGCAGGACTACTTCAATTCCCAAAGAAAATGAATATGTTTTGATTGAGTTGATGTGAGATATGTTGTCCTATATGCCCACAAAGCTTCTTCCATTTTTTCTTGTCAATCCCTACTTGGACTTGGAGATAACTTTCTTCAAGACCATTGGTGGTAATATGATAAATAGAATATTTACACTGCTTTAAGTCAAAGAGATCACAAGTTTTGTTCATTAATTTGATATCAGTTGTCTTGCTATTGTCCGTTATTATGTAGTGATGGATGCCAAAGCGATAGATGATATTCACTCGGATAAAATTTGCAACATTCTCTTTCTTAACTTCTTTGAAAGCTACAAATTCAGCCCATTTTGAGAAGTAACCTATTGCAACCAAGAAAGTGTCCACCCGAAGATTTTGGAAGTGATCCCACAACATTAAATACACAAGTGCCAAATCGCCAAGACGCAATAGTTGGGTGTAATACTTCGGGTGGCTGATTTATGAAATTTGCATGAAATTGGCAAGTAGTTCACCTTCGAGCATAATCTAAGCAATCCTTCACCGTCGTTGGCCAATAATACCCCCATTCTCTTTATGAGAAAGTGGAGCTTCTGCCCAAATTGATATGATCTACATACTTTTGAGTATTCTTCTTACAGAGCTTGAATTGCCATTTCCTCTCCCAAACATCTTAATAGTATACCCTCAAATATTCTTCTGTATAATGTGTCCTTGTAGAAATGGAAGGAAGGTGCATGACAAATAATTCAATCCTTCTCGATGGATTTTCTGGAAGAATCCCATAACACATGTAGTCAATAATGGGTTGTCTCCAATCATCCTTCTCGTCTTCAGAAATGCTGACAAGATGATCAAGATCATTTTCTATATATTCTTCCTCATTTGGCG
The DNA here is from genome assembly GCF_001406875.1 of Solanum pennellii. NCBI lineage: Eukaryota > Viridiplantae > Streptophyta > Magnoliopsida > Solanales > Solanaceae > Solanum > Solanum pennellii. The sequence goes on along the minus strand of NC_028645.1, from coordinate 21,423,609 downwards.
GAGGTACTATCCATTTTTGACAAATAGTAGCTTGCGTCTGATCAGAAAGGGTTAGCGTTGAAACTAGAGCAACCAATACATCAATTTTCTTGTTCTCTATTCTACACACATGTTGAAGGGTTACATCTCCAAGTCATCCTATCAACTTTTGACCATAATCATGATAAGGGCGCAATTCAGGCTTCTTAACTTCATAACTTCCCCAGATTTTATTGATCACCAAGTGAGAGTCACCAAAGACTTGTAAGTGTAATTGTTTCATGTGGATGGTCAATGCAAGTCCAAGTATCAATGCCTGCAACGCTCTGACACTATTGGAGCAATATTGCTTCAAAGTAAAGGACAATGGTAGAATCTCTTCTTGTGAAGTGATGAACACCACACTAGCACCAGCTCTACCACAATGTGCAGCCCCATCAAAGTATATTTTTCAAGGAGGTTCAATTTCAATTGACATCACATCTTCATCAGGAAGCTCATCAGTTAATTCCTAATCATTAGGTATTAGATGGTCTTCCAAAAAATCTGTTAATGGTTTTCCTTTCAAAACTTTATGTTGGATGCACACGATCTTAAATGGTTGGAATTGGAGGTACCATCTTGCGAGTCGGTAGCTAAGTATAGGTTTGAATATAACAAATTTTATGGGTGTTTCTTTCTACAATATTAGAAAACTCAGTTTAAAATTTTGTATCAACCTGTGTGGTTAGTATCTTTTAAATTAGCTTTGAGGGCATTTTAGTCACTTACGGTGTGTTTGAAAACAAGTAGATTTTGGACTTATTTTCTCATGTTTGGTTGGTGAGTGAAAAATATTTTCTGGAAATGATTTTTAGTGTTTGATTTATGAATGGAAAATGTTTTTGAGAGACATCTTTTATTCTTACTAGAGTAAAAAATAATTTATGAGATTGAAAATATTATTTAAAAACAAAATTATTTTTTTGGGGTGGTGGTGGAGGGTGGGGGGC
>NC_028645.1:21375443-21422508 GCF_001406875.1 Solanum pennellii | reverse complement strand
GGGATCGGGTGAATATTTTTATAATTGAAAATGTTTTTTTTTTAAATTGATGTTTTCCCAAAAAAATTGAATTTTAAATTGAAGGAGAGTTTTGAAAAATGTTTTCCTTAATTTTTGAAGGGAAGTCATTTTCCTTAATTTTGAGGAAAATGAGTTGATTTGGAAAACATTTTCCAAAACTTTTGTCCCAACCAAACATGGGAAAATTAAAAATATTTTCCTTCATACCAAACACACTTTAATACCTTTATCTTAAGAATAATGTCATCTCTTGGAGAACACGTGTTTTCCTTTTCCAAGTGTCACTGATGTACCGTGGTTTCACGGTACTTTCATTGCTTTTTCCTTAAGTTTAGTGTGTGTCTAAGGACTTTTTGTATTGGTTTTAATGTAGTTTTCACTTTGTTTGCATGAAATCTGTCTAGAAGGAGAACGTGGGAGAATTGTGCTGAAAATTGCAGAAGTGACGACCTACGGAGCCATCGACGGTACGTCGTGACCTCAACGGTTCGTAGGTGGCCACCGTCGTACAACGAAAAAGGCTGCTAAAACAATTTGGGAGTTCTGACTAAGTGTGGGGCTACGGGGGCTCTCGACGGACCGTCATAGCCACGACTGACCGTCCTGCACATCCGTCAATGTTAACAGAAAGTAGCCCCAGTACCCATCTTCAAAAGATTCTAAGTATGGAGGAACGGAAGCCATCGACGGACCGTTGTGCATGCAACGGACCGTCATCAATGTCCGTCGATGGTAACATAAAGTTGGTGAAGAAAGCAGCAGAAAAAGAAGTTAAGTATGGAACGACGGAGGGCCTCGACGGTCCGTCGTGACCTCGACTTCTCAGACGCGTTTTTGAGCAGATTTTCCTTAAATAGATTTTCCTTTTATGTTAGGACTTGTCTATTATAAATACTTGTAAAAACTTCATTTTTGGGGTTAGACTCTTGGAATTTTTTTAGTTTTATTGTTCTAAGTGTTGAATTTTGGGATTTTGGGAAAATTACTTTATTTTCCGAAATCGTTTGTTGCAAGTTTTTGATTAATTCAAGTAATTTTCTGGATTTTCTTCAATCTCATCAAAGTAAGTGCATGAATTCTTATCTAATTAATATGAATTGTCTGAATATTAACATGGGTAACTTAACTCCATAAGTAGGGTTGTGGGAACCATGGGTAAATAACAAGGTAAAGCCTAGCTAAAATAACAATTCTCGAATAGTGTCTTGCATGTATTGATAATTCTTTCATTTAGAAGTCTTTTTAACGAGTGCACACATTAAAACTCTCCTTGTTGCTACTTGCCGGACCAAGGAGGTAGATAATAAGAAAAGAAATATCAACATAGATTTAGTATATACTATCTAATAGGCTAGTGTCGGTTGGTGCGAAGTAACAACTAAGCCAAACATCGATTATGATGCTTAATATGAGGTAAAGGTAAGGTTTAGTAAAGCATACACGTAGCCGAACCAAGGTGCGGAGTGAAATTCCCTAGTTGCCGGACCAAGGAATTAGGGATACATAATTTACCACTTTGCATGAAAGATACTAGGAAAGGATTGTTATAGTTAGAATTACCGAGTTATAAACTTGTGAGGAACACTTAAGTCCTAGTTACTTTCGTTACTTGATAAAAATCAAATCTTTGAACTTATCACTTATTTACTTAGAAATAACTAATGACATTTGTTATTTAAACCCCCCTTTTGTTATTTGTGTTCGGAAAGGACTTGACTAAATAGAAGTAATAGTAGGTTAAAGTTAAGTCTAAATCACTTTCCTCATGGGATCGACCCCAACCTCATAATTGGGTTCTTTACTTGATACGACCGCTTATACTTCTTTTCGAGAAGTAAATTTGAGCGTATCAGTCACGTCGCTAGAAACATTTTTGCATCCGATCATCTGCACTTCCAGTATACCTTCTCTTTAAGCACTGATGCCGCCTCTGTATTTTATGTGAAAATCTATGTAGTTGTCGAATTATGTTTGTCTAATTTAAATAACCATGATCAATTTCTTTTATTTTTTTTCCATATTTTGCCATCTGCATCCTTCACCTATTCTTAATTTGAGTTATATTTTCAAGATTTCTTTGTGGGTTTCTCTAGATAGGTATGTTATTTTTGCATATGGCTGAACTTGACGTTCATAATTTTGATGCAAAAATTGCTGCTTATTAGATACTTCATTATTGTGGGTTTGCATCTAATGTTGGTTTTTTTTCTCCTCTTATTACAGTGTTTTGTTCTCTTTGTACCAATAGCTTGAGGAAAAAAATTAGAATAGATTGTTCAATTTTTCTTTTGTTTTGGTATGTGGAATATATGTTCTGATGGAGATTTCAAGGGGATTCAGCGGAGTTTCTTTTCCTTTATGTCGAATACACATGATCTGCTTATTGCTTTATTTATTAGTAATTACTTTTAGTTATTGGAGAAAGATAGTGCAAAATGAGAGCCTTTTCCTTTTTCTAGCAAACAAGTTTCTAGGTATCAACAGTTGCGTCTTGAGGAGAAAAAATTAGGAACTTTACAGTCGTCCCAAGGTAGTGAAGAGACCATTGAAGAAAATACAGGCTCAAATATTGATTTGTTATCAAAGTATTTAATATTTATGTGAAATTTCATACTACTGATCAGAAGTATTACACACTATTACAACAATTTATATGAAATTTTACTTTGCACTATTAAAACTCAACTCTCATATGTTTCCTTAACAGATTATTCTTCCATATTCTTAATTGTACTATGTGAATAATATGATAGAAATTAGTTGTGTTACTTTTATGTTCATATTCTGCATCACTTAGAAAATGCGAAGAATTTTTATGAAGTGACAAATATTTACAAACGAAATGAGGCTGGGACCCCATTAATGACTTATCCACATGGTATGTTTTTCTACGTGATGGTCATATGAAAAACTTGTACAAGAACAATCTATAGTGCATATTCAAAGTTCAAAATGTAGATTTTTAAAAATAAATTGTAGCCCATTGATAATAACTAATGTGTGTACCTTCATTTTGATATACACAAATGTTGTCATTTCTTTAGTTTCCAACAATGGTAGAGTTGTGCATAAACTATGTATGATCAACTTTATTTTAAAATAAGTGTGCATATGCTTGTAAGATGACACTTCATACAAAAAAATCAATACATTTAACTGATCGCATATCCAAACTCTGGACTAATGAAAGTCTGCATGTTGGGAAAAACCTATCAATACCCCTCTAAAATTCTCTGTTCTTTTAATGGAGTCCATTGTTTTACATTCTAATTTCGAGATTTTAAGATAGGATGATTTATTAATTAATTTTTGCCCATAAGCGAAGTTTATAGTCCATGTTTTTGGATGGAATCATCTAAGTAGTTGAAACACAACTCACTAATTTTCCGTGCTTGCACGAGCATTCATATCTAGTTAGAAATAACAGGAACAACATGAGCTTGAAAATAATGCTTCATCTTTTGAATTTAGAAGACTAGTGCTAAACACATTTTTGGAATGGGCAAATAGTTCAGATCATTTGGTGTCATCGTTCTACTTAAGTAGTAAAAAAGTTTTCTTTGCCTTCACTCTTGTCTTAAGCTAACAGGATTTCTACGGACCTTTCTTTTGCCGCAATGTAGAGTATCAATGGCTTTCCACATATAGGGGCTGCCAAAACATAAGGCTTCACTAGATACAATTTGATACTTTTAAAGGCATTGCTACATGGTTTTGATCGGTAACATCATAAAAGATACTTCATCCAATACTAAGTATTGACGGTCGTCAATTAGTATATAACCCAACCAAGGGTTGGGATCGTTCCCATAGGGAGTGGTACGGAGAATGTTTCAACCAAGCACAAATCAAGCTATGCTAGTCATAGCTATAAGAAATTATCGAGTAAAAGCCTAGAAATTTAAAGGGGTGATGCAAGCGTCAATTAACAATGAGGGGTTTCGTAATCAAAATTAATAGCTAAAAACAGTAAAAATAATACGAGAAACTAATGGGAAATGGAATTCTTGGGATGTGATAGGAATACAGGATAAACTAAACTATTGGGTCACTTTTGATAGTAACTTGTTGAATATTCGTGACTAGGCTAGACTTTAGTGGGGGTAAATTCTCTCTCGAGCAACTTACCCAGAACCGAATGGGTTTCTCTCGAACACCCATTTTCTGCATTAAGCACAACCCCGCGTTAGCCCACTCACTCTCTCGAGTTGAGTGTGTGGGAGAAGGACTAGGGTTCACTCTTTCGAGCTAAGCCTCACGTCGACCCACTATCACCGGCCATAAATTTAGTAGTCTTAGTTTTAACGACCTCTCTCTCGAGCAAACAAAAAACACAGAGTTGAACTTGTATTTGCAACTACAACCAAATTGTATTCATACTCAACTAATAAAAGAAATCACATTGAAACAACAAATAAACCATCAAGAAGTAAGACCCAACAAATAATCTAAACCATATTCACAAAATCAGACCCCAAGAATTGAGGTTTTAGCCAAACATAAAGAAAAGCAAGAAAATGGTGCCAAATCTAAATAACATCAACTCGGGTATGCTTTACTTATGCTTCAATCGAGTCTCAGGAAGAAGAATTTCCCACACTCACTTTGAGTTTCTTCAAGATGAGAATCTTCAAATCTCCAATGTTAAGAGCAAAGTTCCGAAAAGCTCTCAATAACTCTAAGTAGAAGCTAAGACTAAAATATACTATTCAATACTCTTAAAATCGATACTAAGCTTAAAATAATTACAAGTATTTATAGTTTTCAAAAAGTTGTGCTGCGAAGGACCACTCGACGCAGTTAGTCGGGATCACCGATCAACTCAGTGATCCGCCCTTTTGTATCTTCATCGTTGTCTTGTTCTAGCCTATAATATCTTCGTGTTTTTGATCATTGGCTGACATAGTACTGCTTCACAAAACTGCTCAGCCACACTCCGACTGCTCCTTTTTCCACCGATTTGATCCTTTTCGTTAAAGCTTAGCTCGTTGAAACAAAAGGCGAGGATTAGACCTTTTGGCAACACGCGGAATAGGTTTGGCGCTCATCAGTCTTCACTTCTTCGTTCTTTTCAGCTGCCTTTGTTCCTTTTAGCTCGATTGTGTCCATGCTTTGTCTCCATGTGTATATACTTGAATATCAAGGTATTTTATTAGTTTTCGAGACAAAATATGCATCTAAGGACACTAATCCTATCAAAATATAGCCCTAAATGAGTCCAAATCGCAGACTCATCAACACCCCCAACTTAAAATTTTGCTTGTCCTCAAGTGAAACTCAAGTTCAACAGTTCAAAAAGTATGTCTCAAATACTTCTAGACAAGACTCAATCATGGATGTACACAATGAGACTCAACTTACTCATGCAAGGATTACATCTGCAATCAAAGACTCAAGTTGTGACACACCATTATCAAAGATTTTAAAGCTCACTATAGTTGCTTCAAATGCAAGTCCAATCTCAATAAAAGAGATCAAATTCCCTCACATAAAGAATGATTCCTTATTCACACACAATGATATACAATTTAAAGTTCTGGAAACAATTTCAACGCTCACACTCACAAAGATAAACACAATGCATGATCTAACCCATAAGTTTGCCCATATTTTTCAATCAACTTTAGGTCTCAACTCCCATACACTTATTTCTCTTGCTTTTATCATTTTCTTTTGTGCTCATAAGACATCGCTTTTCTTCACTATTCATGGATTTCTCGGAAAATCCCATTTATTTTTGTATTTTCATAAATTTATTCCATGAATTTTTCATTTTCATTCTTTTCTTATCTTTTTATCCTATTTTTGATGGGAGAGACTCAATTTTCTCAACATCATGGGTTAAGGGAGACTATTCTTGCATTCTTTGACTTGCCTTTTCTTTTCACCACACCCCCAACTTAGGCTTTTGGCCTAAGTTGGCTATTCAATCAACCACAAATCAAGAGGATGATGGGTAAAGGATTAGGAAATGTCACATTTTCATCAAGTTTCATCCAAAGAAAGGTAAGGCTCAAGGGTGTTCACAAGAGGTTTTCACATCCACAAGATAAGCCACAAAAGAGGTATATGTCAAATTGGTTTACATTCTTTCAACGGTTCCTAAGATCATATATGAGTTCACATCACTTAGTCAACCGGACTAACGGGGTAAATTCTAGGTGTCATCGTGAGCGGTTTACGGTAAGCTCTTCACACAAGACATTGACACTAAAGTAAAACAAGGGCTCCACATATTTGTAAGTGTACAATGTTCATTGCAAGAAGCGCAGTATGATAAATTTCTAATGACAACGACGTGCAAAAATTTCACATATTGTCTATGAAACTTCATTTGACCTCGTTATAGAGACACATTCATATTCATTCGATTTCAAGCACTATCCAAGTCATCAAGTATTGATTAAATGGAGACTCAAATAATCCTAAGAACATCCACATTCAAGTACAAGGAAGACGTGGAAAAAACAAGAAATTTTTTTGACAAGTTAAAATATTATTTGAAATTTAAACAAAAAGGAGCCACAAGCTCAAACATCCACGAAAAGCAATATAAAACACAATTTAAGACCGAATAGCCCAAATATCTCAACAAAACATCATAATTAATAGTCACAAACAAGGTTGTACTCACCCCACCATAAAAGAAAATGATTGTCCTCAAATGCAAATCACAAAAATTCACAAGTAGACATAGTGAAACATAGAGAGGGAGGTAAAAAGTGAATCCTGTCTACACAATCGCTCCATCTGGATGTGTCGGCCTAGTATTAGGTAATATCCCCCAAAGCTGCTTCATAAGATTTAGCGCTAGCTGACTTGCTGAAACTTTCCAAGTCATGAGCCGCTAAAAAGGAATCTATCGCTGTGAAGAACCCACGCCTCCACGAGGGAATAGTGGGTCTAATAGATTTGTCCTTTTTCTGGAACTCGACTTTTTGCCCATGTTATCTATTTTGGGAGGATTTTCTGCTTTTCTCTTCCTCCAGAAATTCTTTGCTTTGATTTGTTAGGCTGGCATAATTCTCCCAGCTACTTTGGGTCTGGCCATATCTGCAAAAACATTTAAAAAGAATTAGAACATATTTAAGCAAAAGTGTGGAAGTTTAGATGTTTTAGAAATTTTGCCGAACTAGTTGTCGAGTTGTGCAAGAACTTAGGTGATTCGCCGAGTGCATTGCACAAAGGATACAAGGGTGCATACAAAAGGGCAAACAACAGTCCTTTAGGCAAGACACCGAGTGCGCTTGGTGAACTCAGACTTCTCGTCAAAATTTACGGAATCTAACAATGTATTTAGCAAGTAATTATAGCTGAGATGGGGACATAAGGCAAAACGGCGAGTAGTTCGGCGAACTCGACCAGCTCTCAAATATCCCGACGTGCCCATTTTCAACATAAACTCCTAAGTTCAACCCCTTAACCCAAGAGTGTAATTATATCATGTACAACTCAAATTAGTCTTAGACCAGTAACAATGATGCACAATCCATGATTTTCATCCGTTTTATGTGCAACTTTCAAGAATAAGCTTTTTTTAACTTAGTACGGGCAAGATTATTGCATAAAAACAGGTAACAACGATTCCAATCCTACCAGAGCGATCCAACACACAACTCTATGATAAAAAAGTTTCCAAAATAAGTCAAAATTCGAAAACATAAACTCGTGGTTTGGTAAAACTATCCCTTGAGACAGAATATGCAATGTTGAAATGCTAGGAAACAAAGTAATACGCTTTGCACACAACTTTGATGACTAAAATATGATGAGAAAGCATGAAATATAGAAAATACTGCCCGTGTGAGAGTTTATGAGGTTAAAAAGCGAGGGGAATTGAAGAAATGGAAGTTTAAACTATTAGCTTTTCAATAAAACCATCTAGTTTTATCCATTCGACGATGTTAGTATTAGTCACCTAAATTCTTGACGATACACTTATATAGTACTTACCTCACTGAGTTTTACAAGACCTCAGCTAATGTTGAGGACCAAATGATTGATTTTAGCGTGATCGCCAACAATTTCCGCAATTCACCAATCGAATTTTAAGCTCGCCAACATACACTTTTCAACACTTTCCTCAATTTAACCTGCACATTCAAATCACCATTATTTAATCATAATAAACAAAAAGAAATAAAACCTTGGGTTGCTTCCCAAGAAATTCCTTAATTAACATCGTGGCGTGACACAAATACTTACTCTCAATTATTAGGGTTGGCCCTAGTGTCACTAGATAACTAATCCCAATTGTTCATCTGGGTGGCGATGAGGCAATACATGACTAATGACTGTTTTGATCAGCTGGGTAGATCTAGAGTTAGCGCTGATCATCTAATTCAACACTACAATATTCTCCTTCATTTCTTCAAGCACTTTATTTTGCTCGATGATCTTTTGGAGAATGATTTGCAGCGTATCTTCAATACGACTGGTTGTCACTATCTTTAAACTTTTTCTGCGCATGAGGGGGTAGGTACCTGCCCTGTCTGTTGCACTGGACTTCTAACTCTGCAGTTTCGGTGGCGAAATCCTTCAGTTGAGTTGTCAGTATGGTCAACATGAAGCCACTTTCGACTTCTTTGTCCGGCTCAACCGATTTGCCACCAGTTCCATTAGCCATGCTCAGTTCGTCTGCATAAAACAACAACAAAAAACAAAACAAAACTAAATGTAAAGTAAGTAAAAAACTATAACTAAGAAGAACAAAATTTACAGTCAACTAAAAATTCTATAGTGACACCACTCCTCGGCAGCGACACCATTTTAATCGCTGACGTCATCAAAGATACTTCATCCAATACTAAATATTGACGGTGTTCAATCATTATATAACCCACAAAAGGATTGGGATTGTTCCCATAGGGAGTGGTACTGAGAATGTTTCAGCCAAGAACAAATAAAGTTATGCCAGTCATAGATACAAGAAATTATTGAGTAAAAACTTAGTAAATTAAAGGGGTGGAGCAAGCGTCAACTAAAAATGGGGGTGGGGGGTTTTAATCAAAACTAATAGGTAAAAATAGTAAAAACAATACAAGAGACTAATATGAAACGTGATTCCTAGGAAGTAATAGGAATACAGAATAAATTAAACTATTGGGTATCTGTTTTTGATAGTAACTTGTTGAATATTTGTGATTAGGCTAGACTTTAGTGAAGGGTAAATTCTCTCTCGATCAACTTACCCCGAATCAAATGGGTTTCTCTCGAACACCCATTTGCCCCATTTAGAACAAACTACGCCTTAGCCCACTCACTCTCTTGAGCTGAGTGTGTGGGAGAAGGACTAGGGTTCACTCTCTCGAGCTGAACCTCGTTTTGACCCACTACCACCAGCCATCAATTTAGTAGTCTTAGTTTTACGATCTCTCTCTCGAGCAAGCCGAAAGCACAAAGGTGAAATTGTATTTTCAACTACAACCCCATTAAATTCCTATACAACTTCTAAACAAAATCACATTCAAACAACAAATAAACCATCAACAAGCAAGACCCAACATATAATCTAACCCATATTCGCAAAATCACACCCCAAGAATTGGGTTTAGCTATACATAAAGAAAATTAAGAAAATGATACCAAACAAAAGTAACATCAATTGGGTATGCACTATTTATGCTTCAACCGAGTCTAGGAAGAAGAATTTCTTAATCCCACTTTGAATTTCTTCAAAATGAATATCTTCAAATATATAATGTTCAAGAGCAAAGTTCCTAAAAGCTCTCAAAAACTCTTAGTAGAAACTTAGACTAAAATTTACTGTTCAATACTAAGAAAATCGATACTAAGCTAAAAATAGTTATAGGTATTTATAGTTTTCAACAAGTTTTGGTGTGAAGAACCACTCGGTGAAGTTAGTAGGGATCGCTGATAAACTCACTGATCCGCCCTTCGGTATCCTCATCGCCATCTTTTGCTAGCCTACAACATCTTCGTGTTTTGGATCATTGGGAGACATAGTACTACTTCACGGAACTGCTAGGTGACATGCCGACTTCTCCTTTTCCACCGATTTGATCCTTTTCTTTAGAGTTCAACTCACTGGAATAAAAGGCGAGGATGGGACCTTTTGGCGACACGCCGAATGGGTTCGTCGGTTCTCAGGTCTTCACTTCTTTGTTCTTTTCAGCTGCCTTTGTTCCTTTTAGCTCGATTGCGTCCATGCTTTGTATCCAAGTGTATATACTTGAAACTCAAGGTATTTTATCAGGTTTCGAGACAAAATAGGCATTTAAGGACACTAAACCTATCAAAATATAGCCCTAAATGAGTCAAAATTGTGGAGTCATCTGTTTAGTCCCAAATAAAAAGAGCACCTTGCTTCATGAGATGACCGAATGGTTGGTATCTTCATACTACATTTGAGATGAACCTTGTCAAGTATGCTAGCTTTCCTTGGAGACTTCTTAACTCATGAATTTTTGAGGCTCATGCAACTTTGATATTGCATCAACTTTGGCTTGATAAATTCAATTCCTCGATGTCTCACAATAAAGCCAAGGAACTTGTTAGAAGTAACTCCAAAGGCACATTTTAAAGGATTCATTCTTAGTTGATATCTTCGAAGCAACTCAAATACGATTCTTAAGTCTTTCAAATGATTAACCTCTTTCTTGACTTTACCACTAGGTCATGTACATAATATTCAACATTTTTATGGATCAATTCATCAAATATATTTTGCATATCCCTTTGATATGTATCACCATTATTCTTGAAATCAAAAGGCATCACCTTATCGCAATAAATACCTTTAGCCATGCAAAAAGAGGTGAGTTATTCATCCTTTATTTCCATGTAGATTTGATTATAGCTAGAATAACCATCCATGAATAACATCGCCTCATAACAAGTAGTGGCATCAATCATCATGGAATGGGAAGAGGGAACTCATCTTTAGGACATGCATTATTGATATCCTTGAAGTCACACAAACTCAAATTTGTCCATTCGTCTTCCTTAGAGGAACAATACTTGAAATCCATGTAGGATATTTAACTTCTATGATGAATCATGTCTCAATGAGTTTGTTAATTTTAGTTTTGATCGATGGTTTCAAGTCTGGCCTAAAATGTATTTGCCTTAACAGGACGGGCACCATATTTTACTTCCAATTGATCTACTACTACTTTTTGATTAAAGCCGGATGTTTCTTTATAAATCCAAGCAAAGACGTCTCTATATTCTTTGTGTAAATTCAAATAAGTGATTTCTTCATCAACTTCTTGAAAGGCACTCAAGTAAGTTTGCCTTGGGTCTTCATCAGTGCCAAGGTTAATTTCCTTTAAGGAATATATAGTAGTATTCACTCCTTCTTCAAGTTCTGGTGGAGCATCTCCATCAGCTTCCTCTTCTAGAGGATCATTGTCATTGACAAATATATGACAACACCAAACAATATCTTTTAACTCTTTATCAATATTTGTTTGAGGCAAGATATCATGCTTATTTTGGGTTGTAGCATTATATGAGGATCCTAGACTTTCTTGATCTTCCTCACGCTCCTTGGTGTAAACCAAGTGGTACTATTTGCTTTTAGTTCTATTTCACAAGAAACCACAAGTTCCACTGTCGCCTCATTCTATAAGGAATCAATCTTTTGAAGTCCTTTTGGATCAAAGATGAAGCAAGCATTTTCACTTTTAGATATCATCTCTGATGCTTGTTATTATTCTTCTTCAATGGACCTAATCTATCAAACATAAAAGTTCTTGCAGTCGATTCTCCAAGTCATCAACTACGAAAGGATTTTCATCAATAGAAGTGACATAATCTTCAAAAATTATATGATTATTGCTTGGAATTCTTATGGAGATGTGAATTGGCGGCAGTTGGCTATAGCCTAGGCCTTCACGTGCTTGCCGAGTTGTATTTTCTAATGGGAGATTCCTTAACATTGATGGTTCATTACAATTGTATTCTGCCTTCACAAATAACGTGTAAGAATATGGAATCAAAACCTTCTCTTGTGCTTTTTGTAGGGAGTGCCACATCTCGCACTTTATTTGAGCAATTTTTTTTCTTGGAATCTTTGAGGACAAGTTTATTGCGTCAATCCATCTGATAGGAAGAGTTAGTCTTCTGAATGCATTTTTTGAAGGTTAGATGACAAACCTTCTTCTTTCTTCACTTTGGAGCATAGCGAAGTCTAGAAGTCAACTTCTTCGAAGACATGATATTCTCTTAAGTAAGAATGGGACAAAGTTCTTTTGTGTTAAATTTTACCTTTATGATAGACACATCAATTCTTTTGCTTTTGATCTTATCAGAATTGATTGATTTGACATCATTAGATTTTTCCGTTTTAATAACATAAGCCATCAATTAGAATTTTACATTGAAAAAGTGTTTCTTCACTTCGGTGAAAAGATTATAATCCGCAACTATTTTCCTTTCAATCCTACCTTCAAGATACTTCAAATATTAATATTAAAAATATCAGACAATTCTATTCTCATGTACCCAAGTCTTGCCAAGTAATATGAAGTCTTTTCATCAATCACATGCATCCATGCGCTTGATCACAAATCTTCATTGTGGTTTTCTAATTTAATAGAGTCTAAAAATGGACCTATGCCCCCCATGGTTAAATCCTTGTATCAAATGACTTTCACTAAGTTCTTCAGACGTGAAGCTGAGTGATGTTTTGCTTAATCAATGACACAACCGCTAGTACAAGTGTCTACAATCGTGCAATAGTATAGTAACCCCACCAAGGGTTGGAGTCGTGTCCTATGGGAGTGGTAGTGAGAATTTATAGAAAAGTAAAATTACATTCTAACTAGTCATAACTAAAGACATTAATTAGTAAAAACATTTTAAATTAAAGATCGGGTGATGCAAGCTTCAAATATCAGTGGGGGGTTTGTCACTAGTAGTAAAAAGAACAAAATTAACAAGAGAGCTAGGCAATGAGAGGGGGAATTCTTGGAATGTCATAAGAATATGGGTTAAGCTGAATTGCTGGGTACATGCTTTTGATAGGAGATTTATAGAATAAATGTGACTAGGCTAAGCTTTAAGGGGAATAATCTCTCTCTTGAGCAACTTACCCCATTTCAAATGTGTTCCTCTCGGACATCCACTTGCGGCATGAAGACCAGCCTACACCTTAACCCACTCACTCTCTAGAGCTCAGTGTCGGAACGAGACTAGGGCTCACTCACTCGATTGAGCCTCATGTCGATCCACTCCCACCGGCCATCAATTTAGTAGTCTTATTTTCATGTATTCTCTCTCGAGCAAGACAAAAATACATAAATAAACTTGTCTTTGAAACTACAAATTCAATAGATTCATCCATAACTACTACACAAAATCATAATTAAACTAGAATCAATCTATCATCAAGCAAGACCCAATAACAATCTTAACCCATATTCACAAAATCACATCCCAAGAATTGGGGTTTTAGCTAAACATAAACAAGAGGTAGAAAGGTATACCAAAATGAGCTTGATTCAAGTGGGTATGAGGATTTGAGTCTTGTTACAACCCAAGGAGGAAGAGATCAAAAGACCCAAGTCCAAATCCTTAGAGTTGAACTCTTTTTGTCTTCAAGTTCTTCTCCTAAAAATCCTCTCATTTAGAGCTAAAAAATATAGATAAAAACTGATAAAATATGATAATTATGTATTCTAACAATAATAGTTCTCTCCATAAGCTAAAACACTCATCAAACATTTATAGTTTTCAAAGATTAGTGTTGCAGCGGGATGCTTGACAACATTAGTCGAAATATCCAGACAAATCGTCGATTCACTCTTAGGTCATTTCATTGCCGTCTTGCGCATAGTCCAAGCATATTCGTGTTCTCTATCAATGGGCTATAAGGTACTACTATGCGAAACTTCTTGGCAATGCGCCGGCTGTTTCTTTTCTCTGCCTATTGATCCTTTCCTTCAGGGCTCAACATACTAGAACAAAAGGAGATATTCAGACCTATCGACGTGTCTCCAAGTGGACTGAGCAATCCTCAGTCCTTCATTTCTTCATTCTTATGATCCTTTTCCTTGTTTTTTCTAAGTAGTGTCCATGTTTTTTCTCAAACTCGAAATACCTAAAACTCAAGGTTATTCATTAGTAAATGAGACAAAACAAGCATTTAAGGACACTATTCTATCGAAATATTCACTACACGAGTCCAATTTGTGGATTTTTTAACAAGTCCCTTCAATGTGTGGATAGGCAGAATGTTGACTCCAGATCCTTCATCTATTAAGATTCTATTAATATTCTTTTGTAGCATGTGATACATCGTATACAAAGAATTATTGTGTAGTATTTGACCAAAAAGAATATTAGTAACTGTAAATGTGATTTTTGTATCACATGCATGTTCTTCTTGGGAAGAAGGGTTAAAAGGTTTTTTAGAAGATGAATGAGACATCATTGAAGAGATTTCCCTTGTTGCTTTTTCTTCACCACTAGGAGATACTTTTGGGCAGGATTCACTAATTGTCCCATCTTTGTCCCTAGGATATACCTTCATTATTTCTTCTTTATCACTATTGAAACATGACGCCTCGACATTGTTTTGAGTAGACTTTATATCGGAAGAACTTCGTATGAATTCCTCTTGAGTGATAGGATGTCAGGGTTTCTGGTAGTGATGTATTTCTACCTCTGCCTTCTTTGGGCGCTTGATTGATTTCTGCTTCACCAGTGTCTTCACCACCTTCCTTCTAATTGGTTGCTAAAATGATTCTTTTCATATGCTTGACTTGTTGTGTCTTCACTTGGTCAAGAATCCAACCTTCATCTCCATCTATATTAGCTTGAGATTTTTTTTTCTCTAATGATGATTCTTATGCTTTACACTGATACATATTTGGACCGGATGGAGCAAGCCGAATGTGATGGAGATTTGGTTTAAACTAGTTTTATCATCGTCAAGGACAATCTTCTTTTTTCTAACCAATCATATCACTCTATCCTTGAAGACAACATTTTTCAAGAGGATGACTCACAAGTCTATGATACTTGCAATAATTTGAGTAATCAACTTTTCCTGCTTCATTAGGTTGCTTCATCTCTAGCAACTCAATGAGCTTTAATTCAAGCTACTCATAAAAAATATTAGAAACATCATAATCAAAGAAGGGGTATTCCTTTTTCTTGCATTTTCCTTAGGATCCACATTTGGTTTGAACATGCTTGAACATTCGTTCTCACAAGTGACACATTAACATTCATGGATTCTTTGTTGTCCTTCTTTGTACAACTTAGCTCCATCTTTTTGGTTCCTGCTCGTCCCTTCCTTTACAAGGATCATTGATGAACATCATATCTTTTCCAATAGAGGTTATGCTCAACTTTGTATCATGAGCGTGAGTACCTAGATCTTCAAAGGATTTTAGTTTTATTACTTGTAAGATGTAAAAATGCATCCCTTGGATACAGATTTCTATCGCAAAGGCTTCACTAAGCCTATCCTTGCAATTCAGGGTTTAGTTCTTCTATCGGCTTATGAAATCCATAGTTGGTTCATCATTTCTTTGGTGAGTATTCGTCAGTTTTAGCAAAGCAAACTGGATTTCTCATGCTATAGAAGTGATTGAGGAACTCGTACTCTAGTTGATCCCTACTATAAATAGAATTGGGCTCAAGATCTGGGTACCAATCAAAGGTATTTCCTTTTGGAGAGCGAATGAACTGCTTGACAACACGGTCTCTGTATGTTCCAAAATTATTACATGTTTCCACAAAGTGAGCAACATGTTGCTTCCGATTTCCTCTACCCTCAAATGGTTGAAATTTTGGATATTGATAACCAACAGACCTTTTAAAGGTATCAATTCTTGTAGTGTATGGATTGACATACATGTGAGAAGACGTGGTGGAGAATTCATACCTATCTTTGATTGTCCCTTCAATGAACTCTTTCAAGCGATCCAGTGGGATCATTCCTTTAGAAGAAAGTGGCATCTCATTAACAACCACTGCTTTCTTCACAGGATCTCCGATCTCTTGAACTTCAACACTAGCTCTAGGCGTATGGATCCCCTCTCCATTTAAAAGTCCTTCCATCCTATCCATCAACTTATCAATTCGAGACTCTTTGTGTTATACATTCTTTGTCAATCCTACAACCAACTTTGTCAGATGTGCGAGTTGTTCCTCAAGGGAAGAAGCAATAATCACCATTGTTTACATGATCATTGGATATGTACGAGAGTAGCATGTATTATCGCGTAAGTTAATCTTTAATGGATCATGTTATTACAATGCATGTGGAGATGATTCATTCGTTAAATCATAGTTTTCCCTTGTGGTAGAGTTCTGGGAACTGGATTTCTCAAGTAGAACTAAGTTCTTCTTCACCTTTTCATCAACACTACTTCCTCCTTCTAAAGAATTTGTGGAGGAACTTAATCTTTTTGGCTTGGTAGATCCTAAAACTGGAGTTGATGTGGATGATATTTGAAGTGTTTGTTATCCTAGCGTAGCAACCTTGCTTCTCGTAACGACACCAAAACTTCCATAGGTAACACAAAGAATTCCTTACAACTTTAGTTGAGAATTTGGAGCTAGTGGCCTTGAAGGCAGTGAATTGAGAGTTGTTCTTCATGGAAGTCATCTTGACAGTAAAATTGAGGATGAGAAAATAAAAATCAAGAATAGAAAATTATGCAACAATCATTTTATTATTTCAAAGCCCCAGTGTTACAATCTCTATAATTCCTCTAAATTCACCTTTCCAAATATAAATTCAAGGTATGTTGCGCTTGTTCTTGAATCTTAAATGAACTTGGATTTCAACTTTATCTTGATCTTGACTTGAACTTTATCTCGATCTTGAATTCTAGTTGAATTCAAGGGCTTCGAGATTTATCTTGAATTCGGCTGTCTTGTTCTTAATCCTTCTTGAACTTGAACTTTATCTTGATCTTAAATTCTAGTTCAATCCAAGGGCTTTGATCTTGATGTTGAATCTGGTGGTATTGATCTTGATCATTTTTGAACTTGAACTTCATCTTGATCTTTAGTTCTTCAAATCTGCAACTTGACCATTTAAATTCTTCAATTTTTGAACTTGTAGCTTTTGAAGAAATTATTGGTTTTGATCTGGGAGATTTCTATAACTTCTAGTTTGAATTGTTGGTCTTGTTTTAAATTATTTTTTAAATAGAGGAATTGTGTTTACAAGAGGACTCCATTAGTCAAATCAAGTTAAGGAAATTTACCTAAATTAATGACATGTATTTTTGTCTTCTCGTTACCCCCACTAACCTAGATCGTTTTATTAATCTCCCAGGGATCTAAGATGATTGATATCGATTATAGGTATACCTAAACACACCTAGGTTTTTTATTGGAGGATTTCAAGAGGAGATATAAAAGGAGAAAAGCTTCAAGCGTTCAAGATTCTTGTGATCTTCATGGGATTTCGCCAAGTATTTGATACTTAAGAGGTATGTAAGCTTTCATAGTGATGAGTTCATTCACCCCCAACTAAATCATTAGTTTCTTGATTAAATTTTACATCTATGTATTCAGTTTCTTGAGGTTTCGTTCTTCATTGTTTGTTATTGGAGTTTGATAAATTTTTTAGACGCTGGTTTGAATTTTGAGGGTTGTTCTTCAGGAGATTTGAGTAAGTTTCGTTTACTAATATTGGGTATACGTTTCAAATCGAGTTTTGAAGAAAGAAATTGATTCAAGGTGAATTAGGACCAAAAATCGAAGAAAAAAATTGAATGTTTCTAGGTTGAGGCGGCGCACAAGTTGTGTGCCCAATCAAAGCGTTAGTAAATGGAGGCATGGGTCGACGCACCATTACTGCACCCAATAAAATGCCATAATAGAGGACTGGGGTGGCACACCAGTCGTGCACATAATCAACCCCCCAGTAATCGAGGTCTGGCACACGTGCCAACAATTTGCCTAATCAGGCCCTAAATAAATTGGCCATTTTTCTTCTACCCTGTTATTCCGTACTTGTTAATTTGAGTCAAGCTTTCATTCTCTTCTTAATACCTACTAAGTAAATCTTTATTAATGGAAAATCGATCATATATAACATGAATTATAACTCTTGAATTCATAATTCATAATTCATAATTCAAATTAATGAAAGAGTTAAGAATAGAGTTCAAGAAAGTTTTTGAGTTTAATGGTGAATACCTTGAGGTCAACTATCAATTTGAGATAAATTTTGAGGAAATAACTATGATAATGAGAAGAGTTGTACCCACGAGTTCTATATTATTATTGAGACCATTGAGTCGTCATGCCCATAAATTCCGCATGAACTCCATCAACTAAGTATTTTATGGATGAGTAGCATCTTTAAGTTCTAATTTCTTGAGTATTGAGTTCCTAATCCTTTTTGAAACTTTATTTCATAATTATGGACTACCATATGTTATACATGGAAGTCCTTGAGTTTCGTCGGTCATGCCATAATTCCGGATGAACCCTATGAGTCAAGCATTCTTGAGTTGTGTAGTATCATTTAGTACTTGAGTTATCAAATTGTTGAATTCCAGGTATTCAGTTCTATATGGTTAGTAAAAACCTTGAATCGAGTTGTTCACGTCTATAACTCGACAAGAACACTATTTTTATAAGTCCTTTAATTTATTTATAATTTGTTTTAAGACTTGAGTAATGAGGGCGACGATGAGGAGAGTTGTGTTCTATTTTTCAAAATGAATATATGAGAACTAATTATTCCCAAGAGTAAATGATTTTACATTGTAGAATGATAGGAAACTTTGATTTCAAATGAGTTTCATGAGGTGTTTTGAGCACTATCCGTTTAAAAAAACCTCTTGAGTAATAATCCCAAAGTTTAAGGATGAGAAATGTTTTCAAGCACATGATCATGAGATATAATATTAGGAACAGTATTGAGGATCATGGGGGAGATTTCATACTACTCATAGCCCCAATAAACCACGTATGACAACATCAGTGAAAGGTCATACTTTTTAGATGAGTCCTTATTGGTTTTTGGCATAGGTTAGAGGATCCCCTTAGTTGAGTATGTCTTTTATCCCTATCAAGGTATATGATAGTTTTGACAACATAGACGAGACTCTATATCATCATGTAGCTCATTGTGATAGTTGTCAGTTAGATAATCTCCCAAATAAGAGTAAAAGTGGTTACTATTATATTTTCATGTGCATTGAGTTATTGTCTACTTCTATCAAAGCTTTACATATTGCATGTTGTTATCATTATTACATTGTGTTGAGTTGAACTATATTTCAGTGAGTTGAGTACCTTATTCTTGAGTTGACCCTATTTGATTGAGTTGAGTTGAACTATGTTTGAGTGAGTTAAGTACCTCATTGTGGAGTTGAGCCTATTTCTTTGAGCTGAGTTTAACTATGTTTCAGTGAATTAACTAACTTATTATTGACTGGAGCTCTATTTCATTGAGTTGAGTTGATCTATGTTTCATTAAGTTAAGTAACTTATTGTTGAGTTGAGCCTCATTGAGTTGAGTTGAGTTGAACAATGTTTCACTGAGATAGGTACCTTATTGTTTATTTGAGCCCTATTTCATTGAGTCAAGTTGAACTATATTTCACTGGGTTGAGTACTTTATTGTTGAGTTAGGCCCTATTTTCCTGAGTTGAGTTGAACTATGTTTCATTTGAGTTGAGTACCTTATTACTGAGTTAAGTATCTTATTCTTGAGTTGAGTTGAGTTGAGTTGGGTAAGTTTGAGAAAAGGTAAGTATGTTCTTTCTTTCCAGATCAAGATTATGTATGCTTTAGAGTTCCCCTTAGATGCTCTTATATTTAATATATTGACGTCATTTGTTCTACATTAATATATGATGCAGATACATGTATTCTGGATCATCAATCGGTGCTCTATTGATCCAGTCGAGTCCCAGAGTTTCTTTTGTGGCCTCGTTACTTCAAGAGGATTCCCATTTATTTATTTTAGTTTGGTTTTGTTAGGATGTCATGGCTCTTGTCCTGACGTTCATCAGAGTTATTAGAGGCTTCATAGACAAGTAATAATTGAGTAGTCTTTTTGTCATTTCCTTTGTTGATGTTTTAAAGATCGGAAGTTGAACATTTATATTCATTTCAATACACTAAATATACTATCTTATTTTATGATATCCTTATGAGTTGAGTTTTGTTTAAATTGAAATTTCTATTGAGTAAAGTCTTCCGCTGAGTAATAAGCCAGACGAAGGGTTCATTTTGGACAAATAAAAGTTCTCGAGTGTCAGTCCCGTTTAGTGTTCAAGCTCGGGGCATGACAAAGTTGGTATCACAACAAAGAGTTGAAGAGTCCTAAAGTGTCTATGAAGCTGTGTCTGTAGAGTCTTAGTCATCAATGTGAAGCGCGCCACATCTAATTAAAAGGCTACATGTAAAAACCCTAAAAATGGATATGCTAAGTAATGCTTAATGTGTCAAGAATGCCTATTATTAGACCAGGGTTCACACAGATTGATGCGCGTAGAACCAGACTTCGGAACCCTTGCTACATCCAAGCCAACTAACTTGGGGAGTTATTTGAGGTAGGAAAGGTTGGGTCCAACCACGTAGGGCTCTCGAATACAAAGATTTACTCGAAGGAGTCTTTACCGGACTTAAAAAGAGGAAATCTTAGGTCTGGAGGGTCTAGGGGTAAAATGGTGTTTTTACAAGCTAAGGGTAGTATCCTAATTACCCTAAATATATAATTAATTATTTATTTAATAAGGTGGAGGGGCCGATTGGGGAGAGAGAGACGAAATAGAGCTCTTGAAGTTAAGTCTTGCTCCACTCGGGTTCGAATCTAGGTGGGAGCAATGATTTAATGTGATTTTTTTTCAGATTTTTATTATTAATTATTATTTATTTATTAATTAATATGTTTTTATGACTAAGTCTCCTAGTTGACTAAGTCTAAATTACTTCACCTCTTTTAACTCTCTCTCACGCTCATCTCTTTCACGTTTCTCCATTTGTTTTTGACTACTGCTCTCTGCCTAAACAACTACAATAACATAAAAAATTACTAGAGTTATTCACACTTGAAGAACTCACACGAAAATATAAGAAAACAAGCTAAGTGAACACGTTAGGGAAAGAGAGGGTTTTTCTGTCGAAAATTTTGTGTTGAAAATTTGGCTTGGACATGAGTTTTGGAGAGGGTTTGGGCAGCAAATTCAAGGTTTCAACGTCAAAATAAGGTATGGGTTTTCTTGTATCTTGGTCCCTTTCCCATGAGACCCCTTAAGGTTCAGATTATTCATTCGAAAACTAGGATTGTTTCCCTTTTGCATGCCCCTGTCACTAGCTCCAAATGAATCGTAGGTTGGGTATGATTTCTGTTAGATTTAGGTGTATGTTATGATTTCGTGTTGAATATGATTTTTTTTGTATACTTTAAATCGTAGAAAATACAACCATGTATTCGAAAGTTTGAGCAAGTGTGCGTATGTGCATAAAGGTTACAATGAATGTACTGTGAATGAGGTCTCAAGTTAAGGCTTCAAGTTTGATATTGTTTTGATTGTCATTTTACGTATATAAACCTATGTATATCGTGATGTTCATTAAAATGGAAGTGGGGCTGATTTGAGTGTCAATATGTTGGTTAAACGAATCTATGAAATACACCCCAAAAAGTGTTAAACGATCCAGTAATCTTCCTAAGTTTTCAAGTTGAAAATATTGATGAAAATAAGTAAGAAAATGATTAAGTTTCCAATAAAAATTATAAGTTTAGTTTAGGCTAAAGTTTAGTGAATAAATACGGAAAATTTAATTAATTTTAAAGGGGTGAGGCCCCCAGGATTCGAACCTGTGACCTCACCCGTGTGACAACTTAAATTCGAAATAAAAGGAAAGGGGTTGGGGGGATTCGAAATAGGGTCTACTGGTTGAGAAAGGACAGAGCAACAATTTAAAAATATAAAATGGGAGGTGTGGGAATCGAACCCACGACCTCCAGGCAGCGAATGAAGGGAAATAAAATTAAAAGAAAGGAAGTGTGAGGCGTGGGAATCGAACCCATGACCTCAAGGCTGGAAGGGAGAATGAGCGAATTAAATAGGAAAACAAAGTGAGGCTGTGGGGGCTCGATCCCACAACCTCACTGCCTACGCATAGATAAGGCAAATTTTAAATAAAAATAAATTAAGGAGGTTGTGGGGGTTCGAACCCACAACCTCCCAATTCCCAGCGAAATAAAGAGTAAAATAAAAAGAGGTTGTGGGGGGTTTGATCCCACAACCTCTTGGTCTAGGCGAATTGGACAAAAAAAATTTAAAAGAAAAATAAAAGGGGTTGTGGGGGGTTCGATCCCACAACCCTTCGGCCAAATAAGAGGACAATCCAAGGAGAAAAATAAAGATAGAATGTTGATGTTAGGGCTCGATCTAGGGTCCCAATGTCATGAAGACTAAAAATAAATTCAAGGAAAAATGTAGGTATTGTCAAAGGGGTTCGAACTTGGGTTCCCTTGACCAAATTTCTGTATTGATACATAAATCATACGTGAATTAAATTTTCAAGAATAATGCCACCTACTTAGATCAAAATCGAGATCTTGGCATACATAGAAGATACATAAGTCTTGTACTACATAATCTTAGAAAGATATGAGTCACTTAACAAACTATGAATGAAGCCTCATGGATTGTATGTATAGACCCATAAGTCTAGCATACGATTAAAAATAAGTGAAACTAAGATGTATGTAATGAAATGATTAAACCCTCGAAGGGTTAAGTACGAGTGTACGATACACTAAATGGCCAAGTGCAATGGCATATGACGAAATGAAATGATGAAATGAACAATGAAATGATGAAACTCTAGAAGGGTTATGTAAGAGTGTGAAACACAGTAAATGGCCAAGTGCATTGACATATGATAAAATGAACATTCACGTAAAAAGGGGTGAGTAATTATGAAGAGCAAATGTGCCAATGTTAATTAATGTGGTGACAACATGATATGACGCTAATGTAAAAGATGAGAGCAATCTCAAATGAGCCTAATTAAATGTTACCAAAACGTACTCACCTATGAGAGTGTAAAGTTAATGAAGAGACCAGTCTCTATGAACACTCTAATGAAAGTATTGAGATTAACACACTTAATACTAATGATGAGATGAGAAATTATCTATTGAGCTATCATGTCCTCATACTAGAAGCCAGCATCCATGACGTATGAGTTGAATGTTATGGAAATTTATATTGAGCACCGATAGACTAGCTATGAGCGGTGATGCCTTCTTTCGGGAAGGGCGGAGGTTCACGTAACTCTCATGAGATGAGACTGTCCGGAATGCCGGGTATGGGTCTCCTTATATCTCCTAGTCTTCGAACCTATACTGCCTATATAGGGATCTGGCGGGGTTCAGTTCCCATGTACGCTAGCATTTTTTGGGTCACTTTGGCCGGTGATTCTACCTCTTTTCGGTGTGGGGTTTCATGACACTGGAATTCATGATGCTCACATGATCTATGTCGGTTAAAGTTTGAGTTGCCAATGAATGCAGGAGGCCAGCCTTATATGATGCACATAATGAAATGAATGACACCAAAGGTGTTAGGATAGGATAATCAAAAGGTGAGTTAGATTCAAGTAATGACATTAGGTCATTCTTGGTCATTGCACAATGAACTCGAAGAAAGTCTTAAACTACATCCTAGGTATAGCTGGTGTTTACACTGGCCCATGAATGAAATGAAATGGAGTACGTATGAATGAACAAAGCAAACTCTGTGTTTGCTAAAGTAGACTCCCTAGTTGAGGTCCCATATGTTGAGCCCTCATTTCTGGAAAGTCTTAATGTTAAGTCCATGATTCCAAGGTCTCATGGCATATGAATGAATGATATGAAAGATGTTATGTTCTACATGGAATATGATATTTGCTATGTGTAAGAGGTTATGTGCTGTGTGCAATATGATAAGTATGATCATGCATGTTACTCTCATGGCATGACTTTCCTAATCCAAATTTGGAAAGCTCACTGACTTTCCTAATCCAAATTTGGAAAGTTCACTAACTTTCCTAATCCCAATTTGGCAAGTCCACTAACTTGACTTTCCATAATCATGTTGTTAGGAAAGAGCTATTGTTACTCATGCTTTTCCTTGGTGTGTGCTTGCATATACCCATACTTCGTACAAGTGTGTGCTAATCCCATACAACTCTATATTTTTAGGTGCAGGCACAGGTGGACGCTAGAGCTCACAGGTTGACGTTTCAGCTATCCAGACGTGGAGTTTTTCATCCGGACATGGTAGGCCCTCATGCTTTCGATGATTTCTACCGTTATTATCTAGATTAAATGTATGCTTTAGCTAGTGGAGCATGTTCCCCTAGCGTTTCTTTCCACTTTCATTTCATACTTTGTATTGGTGCCGTTTTTGCAAAAATACATTTAAGGCAATTATGAACTATTTCTTTCATTTGATTATCTCTATATTAGATGGTTGATTTGTGAACGCCTATGATGTTGAGTTTAAAATGTTTATCATTGAATAAGAAAACAAAAGGTTCAAATTTTCCGCTAAAATTAACCTAGATGAAGTAAGAATGACGTATGTAGGCTTGTCTGCGACCTCCGATCTCGTCTGGGGTATAGATTCCGGTCGTGAAAAAGTTGGTATCAGAGCACTAGGTTAAATTCCGAGGATAATAAGTTCACATCAACCACATTGAGTAGTCTCTAAGTCATGGTAGTGAAGTGCACCACTATCCTGAATTAGAGGCTGCATGATGCGTAGGAAAATTCCCTTCTTCTAATCTTATCGTGCCTTCTCTAATGTCGGATTTCTTGGTTTTACGAGCGTATCTAATATCAACTCTTGAAGTTTCCAACAGATGAATACAAGGAGAAAAGCAGGCGGAGAGATTGGAGGAACAGATGCTGGAGTAATTCAGGTTCCTTCCCAGGCTTTAGCTGCTGGAATAGAGATGCCTGTTAACCCAGCTGGCTTGACAGATGGAGAAGTAAGGAGAACTTTCGTACAGATGGCCCAAGCTAGCACTTTACAAGCTCAGGATATTGGGTTTGATTGATGTGGAGAATTCTGAGTTGGCATTCTACCAGCTAAATGATGTAGCTCAATACTGGTATAAGGTGTGGCAGGATAGCAGAGCCTTAGGAGAGGGTCCTATTACTTTGGATATTTTCAAGATGGCTTTTCTAGGGCAGTTCTTAACCAGAGAAATGAAGTAGGCTAAGGTTGAGGAATTAATCAACCTTAAGCAGGGCTCGATGTCAGTCAGGGATTACTCCCTGAGGTTTGTAAGACTTCATAGCCAGAGAGGCCACCTTGTAGGAAGTTTGGTATACTGCATGGGGGAGAATGTATGATGGACTCTAACACTTGTTACAGTTATGGCAAACCGGGTCACATGATGAAGGATTGTCCGAATAGGAGAAGTCAAGAACAAGGGAAGGAGAGAGTTAAACCTAATGGTCCAAGTGAAGAGGCTCCGAGGAGGCAACGATTATTTGCACTCAATTCTAGGGGTGCAGGGGAAAGCACCTCTGGTGAAGTCTCAGGTGCATAGCCTTAATTAGTCTTTCATGTATTTGACTGTGTATGGTGTTTATACACTAGTATGAGGTTAATATGTTTGATTCATCATGTTGGTTGTTGATTTGTCTGACTTACATGTTTACTTATGTTGTATGCTTTGATGAGACTAGTTTAGGAAAGAGTTCCTTAGTCTATTAATGTGAAGCTACTGGTAGGTTTCAAGGATGTGCACCATCATGTGAATATGTGAATCAGATATTCACCACTGGGGAGTATTGAATTACCTATGTATGCATATATTCTATAGATGACTTACTTTATTTTAGTAAATAGTAGTGTCATTCGGGGACGAATGTTCCTAAGGGGGGGATAATGTAACAACCCTAAAAATGGATATGCTAAGTAATGCTTAAGGTGTCAAGAATGCCTATGATTAGACCATGATTCACACGGATTGATGCGCGTAGAAACAGACTTCGGAACCCTTGCTACATCCAAGCCAACTAACTTGGGGAGTTAGTTGATCTAGGAAACGTTGGGTCCAACCATATAGGGATCTCGAATACGAAGATTTACTCGAAGGAGTCTTTATCGGACTTAAAAAGAGGAAATCTTAGGTTTGAAGGGTCTAGGGGTAAAATGGTCTTTTTTTAGGCTAAGGGTGATATCGTAATTACCCTAAATATATAATTAATTATTTATTTAATAAGGTCGAGGGGCAAATTGGAGAGAGAGAGACGAAATGGAGCTCTTGAAGTTAAGTCTTGCTCCATCCGGGTTCAAACCTAGGTGGGAGCAATGATTTAATGTGTTTTTTTTGGTGAATTAATTTAACAAATAATTAATTAATGGCTGATTTAAAAAGGAAAATCAGATTTTTATTATTAATTATTAATTAATTATTAATTAATATGTTTTTATGACTAAGTCTCCTAGTTGACTAAGTTTAAACTACTTCACCTCTTTTATCGCTCTCTCACGCTCATCTCTCTCACGTTTCTCCATTGGTTTTTCACGATTGCTCTCTGCCTAAACAACTACAAGAACAGAAAAAATTACTAGAGTTCTTCACACTTGAAGAACTCACACGAAAATATAAGAAAACAAGATAACTGAACACGTTAGGCAAAGAGAGGGTTTTTCCGTCCAAAGTTTTGTATTGAAAATTTGGATTGGACGTGAGATTTAGAGAGGGTTTGGGAAGCAACTTCAAGGTTTGAAAATAAAAATAAGGTATGGGTTTTCTTCTCTCTTGGACCCATTCCCAAGAGACCCCTTAAGGTTCATGTTATTCATTCGAAAACTAGGATTGTTTCCCTTTTGCATGCCCCTGTCACTAGCTCCCAATGAATCGTAGGTTGGGTATGATTGCTGGTAGATTTAGGTGTATGTTATGATTTCGTGATGAACATGATTTTCCTTGTATACTTGAAATCGTAGGAAATACAACTATGTATTCGAAAGGCTGAGCAAGTGTTTGTATGTGCAAAAAGGTTACGGTGAATGTACTGTGAATGAGGTCTCAAGTTAAGGCTTCAAGTTTGATATTGTTTTGATTGTCATTTCACGTGTATAAACCTATGTATATCGTGATGTTCATTAAAATGGAAGTGGGGATGATTTGAGTGTCAATATGTTGGCTAAACGAATCTATGAAATCCACCCCGAAAAGTGTTAAACGATCCTTGAATCTTCCTAAGTTTTCAAGAGGAAAATACTGATGAAAATAAGTAAGAAAATGATTAAGTTTCCAGTAAAAATTATAAGTTTAGTTTAGGCTAAAGTTTAGTGAAGAAATATGGAAAATTTAATTAATTTTAAAGGCATGAGGCCACCAGGATTTGAACCTGTGACCTCACCTGTGTGATAACTTAAATTCGAAATAAAAGGAAAGGGGTTGGGGGGATTCGAAATAGGGTCTACTGGTTGAGAAAGGACAGAGCAACAATTTAAATAAATAAAATGGGAGGTGAGAGAATCGAACCCACGACCTCCAAGCAACGAATGAAGGGAAGGGAAATAAAATTAAAATAAAGGAAGTGTGAGGCGTGGGAATCGAACCCACGACCTCAAGGTTGGAAGGGAGAATGGGCGAATTAAATAGGAAAATAAAGTGAGGTTGTGGTGGCTTGATCCCACAACCTCACTGCCTATGCATAGCTAAGGCAAATTTTAAATAAAAATAAATTAAGGAGGCTGTGGGGGTTCGAACCCACAACCTCCCAATTCCCAGCGAAATAAAGAGTAAAATAAAAAGAGGTTGTGGGGGGTTTGATCCCACAACCTCTTGGTCTAGGCGAATTGGACAACACAATTTTAAATGAAAAATAAAAGGGGTTGTGGGGGTTCGATCCCACAACCCTTCGGCAAAATAAGAGGAAAATCCAAGGAGAAAAATAAAGATAGAATGTTGATGTTGGGGCTCGATCTAGGGTCCCAATGTCATGAAGACTAAAGATAAAGTCAAGGAAAAATGTAGGTATTGTCTAAGGGGTTCGAACTTGTGTTCCGTTGCCCAAATTTTCTGTATTGATACATAAATCATACGTGAATTAAATTTTCAAGAATAATGCCAACTACTTAGATCGAAATCGAGATCTTGGCATACATACAAGATACATAAGTCTTGTACGACATAATCTTAGGAATATATGAGTCCCTTAACAAACTATGAATGAAGCCTCATGGCTAGTATGTATAGACCCACAAGTCTATCATACGATTAAAAATAAGTGAATCTAAGATTTATGTAATGAAATGATGAAACCCTCAAAGGGTTAAGTACAAGTGTAAGATACACTAAATGGCAAACTGCATTGGCATATGACAAAATGAATAATGAAATGATGAAATGAACAATGAAATGATGAAACTCTAGAAGGGTTAAGTAAGAGTGTGAAACACACTCAATGGCCAAGTGCATTGACATATGATGAAATGAACATTCACGTAAAAAGGGGTGAGTAATTATGAAGAGCAAATGTGCTAATGTTAATGAATGTGGTGCCAACATGATATGAGGCTAATGTAAAAGATGAGAGCAATCTCAAATGAGCCTAAGTAAATGTTACCAAAACATACTCACCTATGAGAGTGTAAAATTAATTAAGAGACCAGTCTCTATGAACACTCTAATGAAAATATTGAGATTAACACACTTAATACTAATGATGAGATGATAAATCATCTATTGAGATATGATGTCCTCATACTAGAAGCCAGCTTCCATGACGTATGAGTTGAATGTAATGGAACTTCATAATGAGCACCAATAGACTAGCTATGAGCGGTGATGCCTTCTTTCGGGAAGGGCGGAGGTTCACGTAACTCTCATGAGATGAGACTATCCGGCATGCCGGGTATGGGTCTCCTTATATCTCCTAGTCTTCGAACCTATACTGCCAATATAGGGATCTGGCGGGATTCAATTCCCATGTACGCTAGCATGTTTTGTGTCACTTTGGCCGGTGATTCCACCTCTTTTAGGTGTGGATTTTTATGACAGTAGATTTCATGATGCTCACATGATCTATGTCGGTTAAAGTTAAAGTTCCCAATCAATGAAGGAGGCCAGCCTCAAATGATGCACATAATGAAATGAATGATACCAAAGGTGTTAGGATGGGATAATCAAAAGTGAGTTAGATTCAAGTAATGACATTAGGTCATTCTTGGTCATTGCACAACGAACCCGATGAAAGTCTTAAACTACATCTTAGGTATAGCTGGTGTTTACACTGGCCCTTGAATGAAATGAAATGGAGTACGTATGAATGAACGAAGCAGACTCTGTGTTGTCTAAAGAAAACTCCCTAGTTGAGGTCCCATATGTTGAGCCCTCATTTCGGGAAAGTCTTAATGTTAATTCCATGATTCCAAGGTCTCATGGTATGAATGAATGATATGAAAGATGTTATGTTCTATATGCAACATGATATATGCTATGTGTAAGAGGTTATGTGGTGTGTGAAATATGATAAGTATGATGATGCATGTTATTCTCATAGCATGACTTTCATAATCCAAATTTGGAAAGTTCATTGACTTTCCTAATCCAAATTTGGAAAGCTCACTGACTTTCCTAATCCAAATTTGGAAAGTTCACTAACTTTCCTAATCCCAATTTGGCAAGTCCACTAACTTAACTTTCCATAATCATGTTGTTAGGAAAGAGCTATTCTTACTCATGTATTTCCTTGGTGTGTGCTTCCATATACCCATACTAAGTACAAGTGTGTGCTAATCCCATACAACTCTATATTTTTAGGTGCAGGCACAGGTGGACGCTAGAGCTCACAGGTTGACGTTTAAGCTATCCGGACGTGGAGTTTTTCATCCGGACATGGTAGGCCCTCAAGCTTTAGATGATGTCTACCGTTATTATATAGCTTAGATGTAGGCTTTATCTAGTGGAGCATGTTCCACTAGCGTTGCTTTCCACTTTCATTTCATACTTTGTATTGGTGCCGTTTTGGCAAAAATACGTTTAAGGCAATTATGAACTATATCTTTCATTTGATTATCCCTATATTAGATGGTTGATTTGTGAACGCCTATGATGTTGAGTTTAAAATGTTTAGCATTGAATAAGAAAACAAAAAGTTCAAATTTTCCTCTAAAATTAACCTAGATGAAGTAAGAATGACGTATGTAGGCTTGTCTGCGACCTCTGATAGGTCAACGACGCCGGTCTCGTCTGGGGTATAGATTCCGCTCGTGATACAATATCATTTAGGAAAAATATTCCATTCATTCGTACTCAAAATCGTGCAATAGAACTATATCATAAAGAACTTATTCTAACTCGTGCATTATCATATCATTCGACTACCCCTCATACTAAAGGTTCTTGAAGGTTAAAGCCCAAGATCTTTATGGATGAGTTATCTTCAACAAAAATCTTCAGAATGTCATGAGACTTTAGAGGGGATTAACAGAAGCCCGCGAGTGAGATTAAGTGATGAGATTCAAAAAAATTCATTCCTATTCATGAGGATCGTGCATTTAAGCTAAAAGTGAGGTGTACTCTCTTTTCTAAATATTATTTTTATGTAATATCCTTATGAGGAATTGTGTTGTAGAGATCGGATAGTATATACACTCGAAATGATAGTATGATTACGAGAGTATAAGTAGTAGTAGAAAAGTGCCAACAATTAGAGAAAATCATACAAAGGTTTAGTAACCCGTGAAAGGGAGATAGTGATGGGTCCATTATATTGTTGAAATCATACGCCCAGTAAGTTTTAAATGATTAGTTTCCTTTATGAATATAATAAGAATTACAATATTGTAGAGAGTATTTTTTTACCATAATAGAGTTGATGTCAAAGTTACATCGTGTCAGAGGAGACTAAATATATGTGCTGCATAGAAGCATAGAGTATTCATGAGATGATAGATCTAAGCTAGTCTTATGATTTGTTTAAAGTGTCATGATGTTCAAAAGGTTATAAAACTGATTAAGTAGTGATGTATAATAAGTGGGCAAAGAGTACTTAAGTTGTGAAATGAAAGGTGAAGGATGTGTAGGTAGGAAGACGGGGAGGTACATTGACTACTTGTCATGTGATCTTAGTGGGAAAGAGTTTCTTAACTATTCTGGTAGTTGCAAGGAGGTATAAGATTTGAGCAATTATGTTGATATCCATGTTTGGTAATAGACACTGAACTTAAAATCGAGATGAGTGTCATTATGAATAGATGGAAATGAGGGTGATGGTTTTTGTTTTGAGATATGACCTAGTAGGTTTGACCTGACATAGGTGAGGAAATCAAGGTGGTATTATGATCTACAGAGGAGAGAAACCAAGGTACAGAAGTAAGAGGTACACCGAAGGTTGAATGTGGCCACACAAGGTCTTAATTGAGATAATAATTTTTCATGTGTTCCTAGATAGTATAACTGAGGTGTCAATATGGGATAGGTGGTTACAACTGTTATTTTCCTAATATATTTATATGAAGCATCCTTAGGAGCCTATGAGAAGAGGTCAAGAGAAAAATCTTAGAAAAAGGTCTTATTACTTGTTTATAGAGAGTTAAGTAGTCATGGGATAACTTTTCCCGAGTGTTATAGTAATAGGGGATGTAGACCAATTTAGAGATGATGAAATATGTTCATAGCTTTCAAGTCTAGTGATAAGAATAAAGTAGTAATGAATTCAAAAGAGTATGGGAGATTCTTTGAATAGTTAAGTAATACTGGAAAGAGAAGGTTAATGTTCTTATCGTGAAAGTGATGGTGCGATAACTCCATGTAGGGTTATACATGTGGAGGAAGAAGAGAATGAGGTTTTACAATGAGAAATCTTTAAATGAGAGCCCTTAGTTGGTTCCGAGTAAGTAATGCGAGAAATTCTAGTTGGTATGGTAGAGATGATGAGAGAATGAGAAATTCTTAAGGAGCTGGTAGTAGGAGTCGATGGAGTTTATAGAGTAATAAGCTAGAATGTGATGTTGTTAAACATTAGGTGGTTATTGATATAATCGAAATGATTGGTTAAAGGTGGTGGTAACGAGTAACCCTGTTCCATTCCCAATCAAGTCGTTATTTGAGGATGAATGATCCCAAGGGGGAGATATTGTAACACCCCGAAAATAAATTCAGCTAAGAGTCGAGCCATTCTTCATTGTGAGTAAGATTTCACTGATAAATTTATTTTTTCATAAGTTTTAAGGTCACTATATGTAGCACCTTGAGTTCAAAAAAGAATCAAAGAGATATTCATTTAAGTCATTTATAAATTCTTTTAAGTTTTGGGTCAAGTTCAAACGACCATAACTTGTATCACAGGATGATTTTGGAAGCCCATAAGATATCAAATGAAAGATATCTAAGTCCTCTTTCCGGCACCATCAAGTTTCCTAAAATCCGAGTTTGGATGATAGAGATATGCTCGTTTGAGTTCAGCCTATCCATTTAAGACAATTTACTCTAATTAATATGATCTATTTTGTTCTTTTACTTACCACCACTAGCCTAGGTCATTTTTGTTAATATTTAGGTGTCTAAACTGATTGAATAAATTATATTATTCCTAAACACACTTAGGGTTTTTGAGAGGAGTTGAAGAGGAGAAAAGAAAGGATAAAAGCTTCAAGCATTCAAGATTCTTGTGATCTTCAAGGGATTTTGCCAAGGATTTGATCCTTAAAATTTATATAAGCTTTCATAGTGATGGGTTCGTTCACCCTGAAACCAATCCTGAGTTTCTTGGTTAATTCTTTTCCATGAAAATCCATGTATTGAGGTTCTTCATGAATTTCTTGAGGTTGCGTTCTTCATTTTTTGTTATTGGAGTATGATAAATTGTTGAGGCGTGGGTTTGAGTTTTGAGGGTGGTTTGTGGAGATTTGAGTCAATTTTTCATTTACTTATGTGTTATGAAATTATAAGAGAGTTTGGAAGAAACGATTGATTCTAGGTGAATTAGGGCCAAAAATTCAAGAAAAATCAGAAGTTTTGTGTTGGGGTGGCGCACCAACAGTGCGCATAACCAGACCCTAATAAATGGAGGCATGGGGTGGTGCTCCTACAATGCACCCAATCACACCCAAGTAAATGGAGACCTGGGGAGGCACAGAAGCAGTGCGCCAACAATTCGCCCAATTAGACCCCAGTAAATGGGCAATTTTCCTTATCCTCCATTCTTATCTTGTACTTGTTAATTTGAGTCGAGCTTTAGTTCTCGTCTTAATCTATACGAATTAAACCTTAATTAATTGTCAAGACATCTTATATATCATGAATTATAACTCTTGAATGTCATGACACAAGCCTAAATACTGGACACAACTAGCACTCAACAGCCATCCCCACAGAAACCCTTGACATGACTTAGCTCTTAGCGTAAAACATACTCATAAATAAGATGAACATAAAAGATAAACTTTGCTCAACTGTCTGAAAAGATAAACATAGAATGTTCTAAAGAGGAAACTCAAGTCTCGACATAAACAACTGAAAATCAAAAGACTCATTAACTACTGTCAATCTATCTATGAAACCTCAAATACTATGAGGGATGTCGGGACAAGACCCATGATCATCCTAACAACTGAAATAATCGAAAGAAAATAAGGAATCCTCCATACGAAAGAAGGCTCACCAAATAACTCTAAAACTCTACTGGATCAACAAAAAACTGGATGTTAATCCTTGTTACCTATATTTGCATCATAAAAGATGTAGTACAATTAACTTCAGTACATGGAATGCAAGAGCATGTGAGGGGGAATCTAAGCACAAGACATTAGCTTGAACTGGAATTGAAGAACTTACCTGGTCTTAACTCAACTCAAGGATACTCAACTCATTTTAATATAAAGCACTAGTAAAGATGCATTAGAAAGAAAAGCTTTTAGAACAATAGATAACACCTCAATGTATTAGAAAACATGACCCTTTCTACCCACGTTGGCTACATGGTTTATGAGGACTTTGAGTTATCTGAATCATACCTATATCAGTGCTCAATACTACTCAAAAATTATACCTAGATCATATGTTTAAAATAATAATTCATTAGATGGTTTGAGATTATTACTCAAAATCTTTCTACTAAAAGATACTCAAAACACTTTAGGAAATCGGTGTTTCCTCTCATCTTAAATGTGAAAACTTTAAATCTTGAGAATACTTAGTTCTCATATATCATTTTAAAGAAAATGATCTCAACTCTACTCTTCCTCAAACTCAACTTCTTAAGTCTTAAAACAAGTTTAAAATGATTGTGAAAGACTTAATAAAATGACTAGAAAGAACTCTGAAGACTTAGCTCTTGACTCTACCTTGAATTTTACTTATCGATTCATAGTTATAATTCATGTTATGAATAATCTCTCGACAAATAAATGTAATTAGACTGTAGATATCGACAAGGAAACATAGGAGCGATTTAAGGGAACACATACAAATAGAAGAGTGGAAGGGTAGAGGACCTGACGACCCTGACACACTAAGTGGTGTGGGGTGCCAGCCCCTAAACTACTGAAACGGGGTTGGCGCACACTCAGTTGCGGAACCCCTAAGACAAAACTACAAAAATGCTTTTCTGGCGCGTCTCGCTAGCCTCTGTCAAGAATTTCCCCACGAATTTTCTTGCTCGTTTTCTTACCCCAATTCGCATATGGTTTCTTTTCAACTCACTAAGATTTAAATGCCCAACACTATTATACGATAATCCACCCCAAACCACCCTCAAAGTACTCAAACTTATCTCAAGAACTCATCAAAAACCTAAACAATAAAGATTACAAATTAACTTCAAGAAAGAACACATATTCTTTGACTTCAAGAATGAAATTCTACTGAAAATAACATGATTGGCGTGTGAGTGAATGAAACTAACACTATGAGAACTCACATACCTCTTAGGTATCAAACACTTGGCGAAACAACATTCGAATTTGCAAGAAAACGTGAAGAATACCATCATTTTTCTCCTTTTTTTCTCTTTTTGAACTCTTATCAAAACACTAGTCTAAATTATGATTTGTAAAATTGAACCAACTATGCTTAGACCCCTTTGTATTATCAAAATGAACTTATATCTGAAAGGCTAAGTAAAAGACCAAAATACCCCTTATCAATCTGGGTAACTTTTCTTAATAGGACTAGAAGATTTTCAAATGATCATATTTCCGTCATCGAAATTCAAAAATTAGTAAACTCGGTGTTGTTGGAAAGAGGATTCCAAGACCTTTTCTTATATCTTATAGGTCACCTAACTCATCCTGCACTTAAAGTTATGGTAGTTTAAAGTTGACCCAAAACTCATAACTTAGCATAACTTGGAAAAATTTTATTTTAGCTATTTCCAATTTAGTGCCATCTAAATATAGCTCTTTCTTTGGTGGGATGTTACAATATATTCCCCTTGGGAACATTCGTCCTCGAATGAGATCACTCTATGTAGCACTTAAGGGTAGTAGTATGTAAGACTGTGTTCAAACTCTTAACATCCAAATCTAACACATTCAGTATATCAATTAAAGATTATAATAAAAGAATTACTACCTTGATCGGAAATTTCTTCCGACTCAAATAGATGTGGGTATCTCTTCTTCATTTCCTCCTTAGCCTCCCAAGTAGCTCCTCAACAAACTAATTTCTCCATAAGATCTTAACTAAGACTACCTCCTTGGTCCTCAACTTGCGAACCAAAACAATCTAGAATCTGACTGGGTACCTCTTCATAAGATAGGTTGTACTCACTATTAATATTTCCATTGAGTGTAATAAAGGAAGGATCGCACATACACTTCTTCAACATGGAAATGTGAAACACTGGATGGGCTGCTCCTAACTCGTGCAGTAGTTGTAACTCATAAGCTACACTGCCAATCTTTTTTGTGTATCCTATAAGGACCAATATATTGGGGACTAAGTTTTCCCTTTATGCCTAATCTCATAAGACCCTTCATGGGTGAAACTTTCAAATAAACCCAATCGTCCATCTCAAACTCTAAGTTTCTTCTCCTAACATCAGTATAGAATTTTTGACAACTCTGCGCTATTTTCAACCTCTCTTGAATGATATTTTTTTTATCCATAGCTTGATGAACTAAGTTTGGTCCTATCAA
This sequence comes from Solanum pennellii, assembly GCF_001406875.1. NCBI lineage: Eukaryota > Viridiplantae > Streptophyta > Magnoliopsida > Solanales > Solanaceae > Solanum > Solanum pennellii. The sequence goes on along the minus strand of NC_028645.1, from coordinate 21,386,419 downwards.
CACAGGTTCACAAACTTTAAACTATCCAATAGGAGATCTACATATTCTCTCATAAATAGCTTCAAAGGGATCCATCTAGATGCTAGAGTGATGACAATAGTTCTAAGCAAACTCTAAGAGAGGTAGGAGATCATCCCAATAACCTTTGAAATCAACCACACAAGAACTCAACATATCCTCTAAAATTGGAATAGTATGTTGTGCTTGACCATTGGTCTGAGGATGCAAAGTAGTACTCAAGTTCTCCTTCAAACCTAAACCTTTCTAGTAGGACTTCCAAAAACGTGCAGTAAATTGTGCACCTCTATGTAAAATAATGGACACTCGAACTCCATAAAGTCTGACCACCTTATCAATATATAACTTAATAGGCTTTACGAGTAAAAAGTGGGTTAATTTTAATCATTCGATCTACAATCATCCAAATAGAATCATGATGGATCCGAGATCGCTACAAAATAGTAGTAAAGTCCGTAGTACTCAACCAATATACTTCTCTCAAGTCACGATTCATCTTTGTAGAACCAGGATGGATCGATTATCTGAAGATATGAGCTTCATCCTTGATCTTCTCTTGGAGTTCATCCACCCTACCCATGGTACACAAAATCTACCTTGGTACCTTAATACACCATCTGCTCCTTCTTCAAAAGCCATCACTTTTTGTGAACATTTGTCTTCAAATCAGGCAAAATAGGGTCTTGGTCTTGTTTATCTTTCACTTGTGATACCAATGATCTTTCAGCCCCTTTCATCACCATTATTACACCTTTATTGGAATAAAAAGGAACGAACTCCCAAGCTTGCAAGTGTATGCAAATCTTTGGCTAACTCTTTCTAGTCTTCCTCAACATGGGAAGTACTACCAATAGATAACTCTCTCAACGCATCAACAACACTATTAGCCTTACTTCGGTGATATAAAATACTCATAATCCTTGAGTAACTCCAACCTTCTCCTTTGTGTAAGATTAATCTCTTTCTGACTGAATATATATTAAAGATTCTCGTGATCGGTGAACACATCTACATGAACACCATAAAGAGAGTGACACCTTATCTTCAAAGCAATCACTACATCAGCCAACTCTAGATCATTGGTTGGGTAGTTCTTCTCGAGGATCTTTAACTTTCTGAAGGCATAAACTATAACTTTGTCATTCTAAATCAATACATAACCTAGTCCAAATTTAGATGCATCACAATATATAATAAAGCCTGGTGTACCCTCTATAAGGTCAACATAGAGCAATAGTCAATGTGGTTTTCAAAGCCTGAAAGTTTTTCTCCCAAGATTCAACCATTGAAACTTTACTATCTTTTGATTCAACTTAGTCAAAGGGGATTAATAGATGAGAACCCCTCTATGAAACTTTTATAATATCCAGCCTACTCCAAGAAACTCCTAATATTAGTGGGAGATGTGGGTCTAGGCCGATTCTGCATTGCCTTTATTTTCTGAGTATCAACCCGAATCCCATCACAAAAAATAATGTAGCATAAGAATGACACAAACTCAAAGCAAAACTCACACTTAAAGAATTTAGAAAACAACTTGTTAACCTTGAGAGGTTGGAGAACTACTCTGAGATGACTAGCATGATCATATTGATTCCAAGAATATATTAAAATGCCATCAATGAATACGTTGAAAAATATATCAAGGTAGGGCTTAAGCACTCTGTTCCTAAAGTTTATAAACATTATTCAAACCAAATGACATGACCGGTAACTCATAATGACCGTAATGTGTCGTGAGCGTTGTATTAGGAATATCAATTTCTCTTACTTGGTACTGATGATAGCATGATTTGAGGTCTATCTTAGAAAAAGATGTGTCACCCAGAAGTTGATCAAAACATTATAATCAATTCTGTTAAGAGGATACTTATTCTTGATAGTAAGCTTAATCATATGAGTGTAATCTATACACATTCTAAGAGACCATCTTTCTTCCTCAAAAATAAGACCAGAGCGCCCAAGGGTGAGATACTTGGTTGAATGAAACCTTTCTCTAAAAGATTTCTGCACTGCTCTTTTAACTCTTTCATTGGATCCATTCTATATGGAGGAATAAAGATACGAAGAGTATCAGATAATATATCTACACTGAAGTTTATTTTTCTCTTAGGAGGGACTCCGGAAAGATCATATGGAAAGACTTCTGGAAACTCACTCACAACTAGAACTGACTGAGTATGAGGTGTCTCAAAACTAGAGCCATTAACTCGGACTAAGTGATAGACATATCCCTTAGACACTAACTTTCTCCCTTGAGGTATGAAATAAAATGGCGTTTAGGCATTGCTAAACTACTCCTCCACTCAATTACTGGCTCACTAGGAAACTGGAACTTAACTACTAGGGTTCTACAATCAACTAAGGCATAATAGGTATGAACCCAACCCATACCTGTAATAATATCAAAGTCTCCATGTCTAATTTAAATAAGTCAGACATGGTGTCCTAGTGATTGAAAGAAATGTCACAATACAATAAATTCTCTCATCTAGAATAGACTCACCAACAGGTTTAGAAATAATGAAGGGCTCAAGAAAGTGATCGTGAAGAATATTAAAATTCATGGCAATATAAGGAGTCACAAAATATAGACTCGCTCCTGGATCTATTAAATCATATACATCAAAAGTAAAGAATTTGATCAAACCAATGACAACATCTGCCGAATTCTCTTTCTCTTGGCGACTGTTGATAGCATATAGGCAGTTTGATCCTCCGCATGTCCATGAAATAGTCATCTAGGTGCAGTTATGCCTACTGGAGCCGCTAAAGAAGATTGGGCTCTATTTCCCCATTTACCACCACATTACGTAATTTTAGGGTACTCTTTCATGAAATGGCCATTCTGACCACACTTGAAGTAACATGTAGAGCCATCATGACACACTTCTGAGTGGATCCTACAACACTTAGCGTATGCATGAGTCTCATTACCCCCTTTTGCACACTACCTTGAGACTGTGAAGGTCTAGCTGTGAAATTATGTGAATTCTGCTTTTTCAACTCACGTCTATTCCTTGGTTTAGGTGCACTATTAGACGATGGAGAAGGTCCATGTTGCTTGTGTTGAAAAGAATATTGGTTTCATTGCTCTTCTACTATCCATACTCATTTCATATTGTCTTAGCATTCTTTCTTAGAAACTCTTTTCTATCCCTCATCTTATATTACTCAACATGGATCATAAACCTATCTATGTACATGTCCTCTATGAACATTGCTACCTTGCCCTTCTTACTTGATAGACAAGATAACGCAGAAACAAACAAACTCATCCTACTCCGCATATCAGCAACTATCTTTGGAGCATAATTTGACAGTTGGATGAACTTAAGGTTGTACTCATACACACTCATATATTCCTTCTTAAGAGTGAGGAACTCCCTTACCTTTGCATCTCTCAATTCACAGGGAAAAAAACGCCCCAAGAAGGCATCCTAAACCACACCTCATCACACAATTGATGCATCCTCAACTGTACTCATCTTCTATTGGTCGAACAACACTCTAGCAACACCCTTCAGTTGGTATTCATCTAGTTCCACTCGCTGGGCACCAACAACATATATAAGCTCAAAAACTTTTTGTATCTCTTCTACAAAGTTTTCTGGATCCTCATTGACACTTGAATATGAGAAATTTGGAGGATTCATCCATAAGACCTCTCGGATCCTTGACGTATCAGCCACATCCTACCTCTCTCTATTGTGCAGTGTGGTTGGCCACCAGTTGACTCGACATTTTAAATAGAATTCCAAAACTCAACATTACTGCCCTCTCCTTGGGGTTTCACTTCAGGTACATTTGGTACCCTTCGATCATGAGGTTTAACATTCCTCCTAGAGGGCCAACCTCGAACAACTCTCCGTTGAGGAATGATCTTAAACATACACGCAAGCACGAGTTAGAAGAGAAACTTTATAGAGATGAACTATATCAAACGAAGAGAGTATGAAAGAAGTGATATATTTCCTAAAGTTGCATCCTCCTTAGTATAGATATGGCGCGGTTCATCCCCACAACTAGGACTCTACACAAACAACTTCATACACACCCTAGGACTCTGAAACTCTAGGATCTGATATCAAGCTTGTCATGCCTCAAGCCTACACTCTAGACGTGATTAATAGTTGAGAACCACTGTTGACCCCAAGAAAACCCTTAGACTGTCTTAGCTCTTAGTAAAAGACTTACTCATAAATAATATGAATTTAAAAAATATAAACTTTGATCAAATGTCTCAAAATATAAACTTAGAATGTTTTAGAAATAAATATTTAACTAGCAGAAGAGGAAACTCAAGTCTCTAAAAAACTGAATATGAAAAGACTCATGAACTTCTTTCTGTCTATCTACAAAGTCTCTAATACTATGAGGGATGTCGGGACAATACCCTTGATCATTGTAACAACTGAAACAACTCAAAGTAAATGAGTTATCCTCTAGAAGCAAGGAGGCTCACCAAACAACTTGGAATTGACTGCATCAACGAAGCATTATATGCTAATCTTTGTTACCTATATCTGCATTCTAAAAGGTGCAGGCCAAATGGCGTTTGTACATGGAATGTACGAGCATGTGAGGGAAAATCTAAGCACATTGCATAACTGAAATTGAAGAAAGACTTACCTCGTCTCAACTAAACTCAAGGATACTCAACTTACTTAACTCATTTCAATATAAAGCACTCATAAAGATGCATTACAAGGAAAAGCTTCTTAGAAAATTAAATTACAACTCAATGTACTAGAAAATACAATATACTTGGTTAATTTGCATGCAAGAATAAAAAATAGACTATGTTTGTATATGAAAATACAAAATAAACTATGTGGGAGACTCTCTAACTTACAACCATCATTATGAGCTATGTGATGATACAACATCTAGACCACTCTACCAGAATTGTCCTATAACTTTTTGGGGTATAAGTACTACTACTAAGTGGATTAACTAGTTAATTCTTAAGAGTAATAAGGAATCATCTAAAAAGTATGATCCTTTCTAGCCACGTCTTCTACATAGTTTATGATCTCAATACTCGTCGCGAAATATAACTAGCTCATATATTTTAAAATATAATCCTTTCTTTATTTTGATATTATTACTCAAAATCTTTCTTATAAAAGATATGGTACTTAAAACATGCTCAAAACTCTTTTGGAAATCGGTGTTTCCTCTCATCTTAAATGTGAAAACATTTACTCTTAGGAATACTTAGTTTCCATATATCATTTTAAATAAAATGAAATTAACTCTACTTTTCCTCAAACTTAACTACTCAAGTCTTAAAATAAGTTTAAAATGATTGTAAAAGACTTATTAAAATGACTCGAAAGAACTCTCAAGACTTAACTCTTAACTCTACCTTGAATTTGAATTATGGATTCAAGGTTATGAATGATAAGAGGTAATTAGAATGTATATACTTAGTAGGAAACATAGGTACGATTCAAGGGAACTCGTATGAAAATACAAACAGAAGGGTAGGGGACCTTGCGACCCTGGTGCAGGGCGCTAACCCCTACATTACATAAGAGGGTTCGGGTTACACTGATTGGCGCGGTTCCTAGAGACAAAATGGAAGAAGTGCTTTTCGAGCGCACTACTGGCGCGACGCGCCAGTCCTTGCCCAATTCCCCAACGACTTTTGTTGATCATTTTTAACCCCAATTCACCTAGAATGGAATGGTCTCTTCTGAGCTCACTTATATTTGAACACCTAACACTAGTATACAATAATGTACTCCTAAATACCCTCAAAATACTTAAATTTATATCAAGAACTCATCAAAGACCTCAACAATCAAGATTACAAATGAACTTCAAGGAAACTTATAAAGAACTCAATTTCTTCAACTTCAAGAATGAAATTGTACTAAAAAAAACATGATAGACATGTGGGTGAATGACCCCAACACTATAATAACTAACATACCTCTTAGGGATCAAACCATTGACAAAACAACCTTGAATTTGAAAGAAAACTTGAAGAACGCCTTGACTTTTCTCTTTTTCTCCTCATCTTGAACTCCTATCAAAATCCTAGTGCTAATTAGGATTTTTAAAACTGAACCAAATCATTTTAGTCCCCTATGCATTACAAAATTTTGCTTAAATCTGAAAGGGTAAAAAAAGACCAAAATACCCCTCTTAAATCCGAGTAACTTTCCTTAACTTGATAGGCAAATTTTCAAATGAACATATCACCCTCAACCAAACTTAAAAATTAGCAAACTTGGTGGCGTCGGAAAGAGGAATCCAAGACCTTTCATTTGATATCTTATGGGCCACCTAACTCATCCTATTTGGAAGTTATGGTCGTTTGAAGTTAACTCAAAACTCATAACTTTGCATAACTTACCAAATTTTTTAATTTAGCTATTTCGAATTTAGTGGTTCTAAATACAACTCTTTCCAAGGAGGGATATTACATTGAATTCATAATTCAAACTCAAGAAATAGTTAAAATTTGAGTTCAAGAAAGTCTTTGAGTTAAATTGTGAATCCCTTGAAATTAACTATCGATATGAGATATGTTTTGAGGAAGTAAGTATGAGAATGAGAAGAGTTGTACCATGAGTTATACGCTATTATTGAGACTCATGATCGAGTCATTCATTCCCATAAATTCAACATGAAATCCATAGATTGAGTATCTTTAAGAGGAGTAGTATCTTCGAGTTCTAAGTTCTTCAGTACTGAGTCCCTAATCCTTTTTAAACTATATTTCATAATTATGGATTAAAATATGTTATACATGTAGTTCCTTTTTGAGTCGTTCACGCCCATAATTTTGTATGAACCATATGAGTCGAGCATTTTTTAAATGAGTAGTCTCATTGAGTCATTGAGTTCTGGTATTGAATTCTATTTATATTTATTGAAAATCTTGAATTGAGTCGTTCACGTCCATAATTTGGCATGAACCCTATTTTGAGAAGTCTTTCACAATTATTTATAAGTTTTATAAGACTTGAGTAAATGAGGATGATGATAAGGAGAGCTAAGTTTCACTTTAAAATGAATATATGGAAACTATGTATTTCCAAGAGTAAATGTTTTTACATTTAAAATGAGAGGAAATTTTGATTTCCAAATGAGTTTATGGGGAGTTTTGAGCAATATCTCTTTTAAACCTTTTGAGAAATATTCTCAATGTTTAATGATGAATATTTTTTAACATATGAGTATGATTTATATTATTGGAATTAGTATTGAGCATCGATATGAGAGAGATTTAGACAACTAACAACCCCCATAAACCATGTATGCCAATTGTAAGACCCCGACAATGACTTAAATGAAATAGAGATTAACATGTTTCTCTTGATGTTATAATGTCCTAAATAGGTATATAATATGGTATTGATGCAGTATCTAAAGTATTAGGTGCATTAAAAGTCAAATGTCAAGGGACGATCAAGATGTTCGACAACTAAGTCACCTATGTGCCTCATATGTTGTTCTATGTGGTTATGTGTTATTAATTAGGTTTTAAGGTACTTAAATGAGTTATTATAGCATGTATTTTCAGTGTGTCAAGTTTCATGGAGTTTGGAGGTCAAACGTCCATGACGTTCGAAAGATGTGCCTTGAAATGACCTTATGTGTCTAGGCATGTTTCGTCGAGTTTTACGTGTTCGTTTTGGATGAAATTCATGTGAGAGGTGATAAACTCATAGAAGATCATGTTTGGGTCAGAAATGTCCGGTAAAACATCCCCAAGGACATACCAAGGGTCCTTAAGGAAGGACCCAAACTTGGAGACAAGACTGTCCAAGGCAGCCCCCAAACGATGGAGGCATCAACGGCTCGTGGGCTTATCGATGCCCCGTCGATGGGTGGCGTTGGTAGGGACTTAGTATTGAGTGATAATAGGACCTTTCCAAGTTTCTGAACATACCAACGGAAGGACATGAAGGTCCATTTGTGGACAAACGGTCCATCGACTGCCAACCGTTGGTGGACTGTTTTCCTGCGTGCAGCTTTAGTGTAAGTTGAGGGGTGATGTTGTAATTTCACCCCAATTCCAAATAAAAGATTTGGAGGTTTAATAGGGGTATTTTGGGTATTTTGGGTATTTTAAATGTGTTTATAAGCCTAAAACACATTGAAGACTTCATTCTTCTAAATCAATCCCCAAATCCCTTAGAAATTCTCTCAAGACTCCATTGAAGTCCAAACTCAAGGAAGGGCTTAAAGTGATGAATTGAGTGGAGAATTTTCATAAAAGTGAAGACTTATATTCATAAAGGTATGGATATTGATACTTGAAACTCTCTTCATCAAGGAGCCCCAATTCTCAAGATGTTTTCTAAAGTTTTCAAAGTTGAATTGTCCAATTTCATGATTCTACCATGGGTTCTTGCATTAATGATTTCTAAACATTGAATAATGATTTAATTGATGTTGTATTTATGATTTAACCTAAATTACCTATGAAACCATTAATTTTATGAACCCTAGTTTTGACTAAGTTATGGGTTACTTGATATTTACCGAATGTTGATGAATTATGGTGTAGATTTCTATGAGCTTTATAATGATGTAAGAATTCTGTTTAATTGATATATAGGCTATATTATATTGATGAGTACCTATTAAATTGACCTAGTTTCATTTATTATCATAGTTTCTACATTAAATTATTGTTCATGTCCATTCGTAAGGGTCTTATGGTATTGAATTGGATGATTTAGCATCAAATTGAGGTGTGGAGGATGTTGAGGTGGTAAGATTCCCTATTTCCTTTATTTAATGTTAATTAGACTTCAATTCTATTAAGAGTGGTATAGTCCACTTATGGTGACAGTGTTATGTGCTTTACTTGCAATTGATGTGGCCTTTGCCGGTGTTACTTTATGCAATACGATGATCATGGCCTTGTCGGTAAACTACTTGAAGCAACGTCGATATTTGTGTAGTTGATTAGGTGAAGTATGATGATATCTATCTACATGTTAAGCAATGTGAAAGTATATGTGTTCTATTGATGTTATGTAGGTGATCATGTTAGACTATGACTTCGACCTTGTGTATATAGTCTTAGGGATGAGTCTTGGTTACTCCTACTTGACTATATTAGTCTACGTTGGTCACATTAATGATTTTATGATAGTGTATAGGATGACTTAAAAATGATATGGTTATGTCTATATGCTTCTAGAATTACATGTAATGTGTGCGAAGGTGAAGTACATGGTGTCTTGTCATGGTTGACTTGTGTCCCTTTATTGATGTATATATTATTATGGATATGTGATGTCTTGACTTATGATGTTCAAGATCTTAGTCTTGAATTTATGAATAACATATGACCTTAAATGAAGTTAAGAGGGTCTTTTATGTGAAATCTTGAACTTAGTGGTAAGGTTATGAATGTTGAAGTCCTAAGTCGTAATGGTATCCTTAAAAGTAAAGGAATGATGTACTTAAGGTTAATTGGGTGGAACGGCATCATATAATCCTTAGGAAAGTCATCATGCGCTTCTTGTCGCCATTGGAAGGTAGCCTTAAGAGGACCTCTTTGGTAGGGTAAATGTAATAGGCTTATGAACTTGTTATGGAACCCTTAAAGTAAACCTTATGTGTGAATTAATCTATGAGAATGAAGGCTAGCACCGAGTGAATATGGTAAGGGAAGTAGTTCTAGTTAAAGAGTGATACTAGATTGCAAAGCATGCCCTTCATATTCCTTAACCATGTGCCTACATGGGATGTGTCTAAGTTCTACCATTGGCAAGTAGAAAACCCTCATCGGAGTAGGTTAGAACTCCGGATTCCATGTCTAGCTATCATGGTCTAATGTCGGTTATTGCCAATTCTCATCATGTGGGATACTTACTAGTACTAGAGAAGTTCTATGAGGTTTAGGTGGTGGTATGGGATGTTATATAGACATTGCAGAATAGGCTCTGAAGGTGTTAGTTGGAGGCCCTAGGTCTTGTCCAAGACCATTACTTGAATGTCTTTTATTTGATGTATGAGTCTTATTGAACTAATGAATGTAATGGCTTAAGTTAAGTAAGAAAGTATGTTGATGGAATAAGTACTTATCCATAGTGGTTAAGGGTTGTCTATTTAAGGTGTGAAGGGGGGCATAGGAATGGTCACTTCGTATCGTACCTAGATGAGTCTTAAGAATGACTCTAGTTAGGGAAGATGTTGATTATGTGGACATGATCCAAACTTAGGAAGTCTTAAGGATTATTTAGGTAGTCTTGAAGAGGTCAATCATGGACGTTATCCTCTTGATATACTTAAGTAAGTCTTTTGATAGCCTTTGATGAGGAAATGTCATATTATATAGTTGACACCTTGATGTCTTGTAAATGTGTATATGACTCATTAAAAGTGTTCTTGAGGGTCATTAGGTATGCTTAGGGAGGTTGTATGGGCGGTCTCTCTTTGTGTTTCTTAAGTGGGTCTTAGGTTACTTTTTGTCACGACCCCAAACGGGCCGCGACTGGCACCCACACTTATCCTACTATGTGAGCGAACCAACCAATCCAATTCCCAACATTTGTACCATAATAAACAGAAAATTAATGCGGAAGACTTAACACTCATTAATGAAAATCGATTAAATAACTTATAAAACTCAATACTCTTTATTCCCAAAACCTGGAAGTCATCACCACAAGAACATCTATCCTCAAATTACTAATCTATGAGTATCTAAGAGACTAAAATAAGTAAAAGCTAGTCCATGCCGAAATCTCAAGGCATCAAGACATGAAGAAGAAGATCCAGTCCAAGCTAGAAGCAATAGCTCACCCTGAAATCTGGCTTGATGAAGACTGGCTAGAGTTGCGGTTGAGTTGAAGACGATGGCACGTTTGCTGCGCTCCACAAATGACAAAGAAAGACACATACAAGTAGGGGTCAGTACAAAACACAAGTACTGAGTAGGTATCATCGGCCAACTCAAAATAGAAAACAGTATATATCAG
>NC_028645.1:21362310-21370999 GCF_001406875.1 Solanum pennellii | reverse complement strand
TCTACCACTTCTTGGAAGGATTTCGCTGTAGCCGCTACCTGTAAGGCTGAAATCCGCAAATCTGACCTCAACCCTTTCACAAAACGGCGAATCCGCTCTTGTGAACTGAAGCAAAGCTGGGTGGCATACCTAGATAATGCACGAAACTTAGCCTCATACGCAGTGACCGTCATAGTATGTATTGAATGTATGAATGACATGTGAATGTAAGGTTATGAATGTATGAATGATTTCACTTAGGATGTTAAATCTCTTAGTATTGAATGTATGAATGACATGTGACCTTAAATGAAGTTAAGAGGGTCTTTTATGTGAAACCTTGAACTTAGTGGTAAGGTTATGAATGTTGAAGTCGTAAGCCGTAATAGTATCCTTCAAAGTAAAGGAATAATGGACTTAAGGGTAATTTGATGGAACGGCATCATATTAATCCATAGGAAAGTCATCATGAGCTTCTTGTCGCCATTGGAAGGTAGCCTTAGGAGGACCTCTTTTGTAGGGTAAATATAATAGGGCTATGAACTTATTATTGAACCCTTTTATGTAAACCTTATGTGTGAATTAATCTATGAGAACGAAGGCAAGCACCGAGTGAGTATGGTAAGGGAAGTAGTTCTAGTTAAAGAGTGAAACTAGATTACAAAGCATGCCCTTCATATTCCTTAATCATGTGCCTACATGGGATGTGTCTAATTTCTACCATTGGCAAGTGGAACACCCTCATCGGAGTAGGTTAGAACTCCGGATTCCATGTCTAGCTATCATGGTCTATGTCGTTTATTGCCTATTCTCATCATGTGGGATACTTACTAGTACTAGAGAAGTTCTATGAGGTTTAGGTGGTGGTATGAGACGCTATCTAGACATTGCACAATAGGCTTTGAAGGTGTTAGTTGGAGTCCCAAGGTCTTATCCAAGACCATTACTTGAATGTCTTTTATGTGATGTATGAGTCTTAGTGAACTAATGAATATAATGACTTAAGTTAAGTAAGAAAGTATGTTGATGGAATAAGTACTTATCTAGAGTGGTTATGTTGATGGAATAAGTACTTATCTAGAGTGGTTAAGGGTTGTCTAGTTAAGGTGTGAAGGGGTCATAGGAATGGTTACTCCGTATTGTACCTATATGAGTCTTAGGAATGACTCTAGTTAGGGAAGATGTTGATTATGTTGACATGATCCGAACATAGGAAGTCATAAGGATTATTTAGGTAGTCTTGAAGAAGTCAATCATGGACGTTATCTTCGTGATCTACTTAAGTAAGTCTTTTGATAGCCTTTGATGAGGAAATGTCATATTATCTAGTTGACGCCTTGATGTCTTGTAAATGTGTATGTGACTCTTTATAAGTGTTCTCTAGGGTCATTTAGGTATGCTTAGGGAGGTTGTATGGGCGGTCTTTCTTTGTGTTGATTAAGTGGGTCTTAGGATATCTTTTAGTTAGGATAGTACATGCTAAGAGGTGTTAAAATAGAAGAGGAAGAGCTTCACTGTACAGTGAAATAACTTCACTGTAACAGTGAGTCAAGTTACTGTTAAGTGATCCTAAAAAATGCATTAATTTATTTAAATGTTATCTTATGTGTTTCAAAGTTACTAAATGTTTCTCTTATGATTATAATATGATTTATAAAATAAAAGATGCATATTTCCAATAAATATTTGTTTTCATTATTTTTATGCGTAATGTCATACTTAGTGCATGTGGTTGTACTAACTACATGCTTTTATCTATCTATATAGTTCTTCGTAGGTGAGGATCTTTTGGGAAGGAAGACTTGGACCATAACATTGTTCAAGAGAAGTTGAAGTATGCCATTATTTGAATCGAGGGCATATATGTCTTTTATGTTTTCATTTGAAGTATTGTAATAGACTAAGTATTTCTATATTAGTATTGAAGTATGGGCCGTGTCCCAAATATTCTATTGTCTTAAGATGATGAGATTGAGACTTAGTATTTCCTATTGCTTTATATGAAAGAGATGTTAAATACTATGATATGTTTTGTGAAAAGTTTTAATGTCACACTAGTTTACACTATGTTTAAGCGATGAATGATATGTAAGGGCTTGTACAAGACCTCTGAGAGGTCAAGTACACAGTTGAAATTGATACGCTCAAGCTTACTTCTCAAATAAGAAGTAAAGCGGTCGTATCAAGTAAAGAACCCAACTAATGAGGTTGGGATCGTTCCCACGAGGAAAATAGTTCAGACTTAACTTTATTCTATTATTACTACTATTTAGTCAATTATTTCCCTAGAAAACAAAAGACAATAAAGGGGGGTTTTTTATTTCTAAATTAATGATAATAATTAACTAGATTAAAGTAAACAACTAACAGATTCAAATCTTGGAGCTTAATCAATTAATAAAAGTAACTAGGGCTTAAGTGTTCCCCACAGGTTCCTAACTTGATAATTCTAACTATAACAATTCTTTCCTAGTATCTTGCATGTAAAGTGATAAGTTATGTATCTCTAAATCCTTGGTCCGGCATCTAGAAAATTTCACTCCGCACCTTGGTCCGGCTGCGTGTTTTTCTACACTAACCCTTATCTTTACCTCATATTAAGCATTGTATTCGATATTTGACTAAGTTATTACCTCGTACCAATCGACACTAGTCTATTAGATAGTATACACTAAATCTATGTTGATAATTCTTTTCCTATTATCTACCTCCTTGGTCCGGCAAGCAGCATTAAGGCGAGTTCTAACGTTGGCCATCCGTTAAAAAGACTTCTAAACGAAAGAATTATCAATACATGCAAGACACTATTCTAGAATTGCTATTTTAGTTAGATTTTACTTTATTATTCACCCATGGTTCCCACAACCCTAGTTATGGAGTTTAGTTACCCATAGTCATAATCACACTATTCATATATTTAATATAAGAATTCATGCACTTACTTTAATGAGAGAGAATAAAATCCAAAAATTCACTTGATTAATCAGCAAAAGCACCAACAATCCATTCCAGAAAAAGTGTAACAATTAATGAAATTAATCCTTCAATACTTGAATAAGAGAACTAAATATTATCAAAAAGTTCAACTCTCCAAAAGTCTAACTATCAAAAAGTCTACTATCGAAAAGTATACTGTCGAAAAGTCTAACCCCAAAAACAAGGTTTTTTGAACTATTTATAATAAAAACAAAAACCTAATAAAAGAAGGATTCTAATTACTAAAAATCTGTCAAAACGCGTCTGGGTCGACAAATGGTCTGTCGACTGCCAACCGTTGGTGGACTATTTTCCTGCGTGCAGCTTTACTGTAATTTGAGGGGTTGATGTTGTAATTTCACCCCACTTCCAAATAGAAGGTTTGGAGGTTTATTAGGGGTCTTTTGGGTATTTTTAATGTTTTTATAAACCTAAAACACATTGAAGACTTCATTCTTCTAAATCAAATCCCCAAATCCCTTAGAAATTCTCTCAAGACTCCATTGAAGTCCAAACTCAAGGAAGGGCTTAGTGACGAATTGAGTGGAGACTTTTCATCAAAGTGAAGAATTAGCTTCATCAAGGTATGGATATTGATCCTTGAAACTCTCTTCATCAAGGAGCCCCAATTCTCAACATGTTTTCAAATGTTTTCAAAGTAGAATTGTCCAATTTCATGATTCTACCATGGGTTCTTGCATTAATGATTTCTAAACATTGAATAATGATATAATTGATGTTGTATTGATTATATTAACTAAATTACCTATGAACCCATGAATTGGATGAACCCTAGTTGACTAAGTTATGGGATACTTGATATTGACCTAATGTTGATGAATTATGGTGTAGATTTCTATGGGCTTTCTAATGATGAAAGAATTGTGTTCAATTGACATCTAGGCTATATTATATTGATGAATATCTATTGAATTGACCTAGTTTCATTGATTATAACAGTTTCTACATTGAATTATTGTTCATGGCCATTTGTAGGGGCCTTATGGTTTGAATAATTTAGCATCGAATTGAGGTGTGGAGGATGTTAAGGTGGTAAGCTGCCCTATTTACTTTGTTTAATGTTAATTAGACTTCAATTCTATTGTGAGTGATATGGTCCACTTATGGTGGCGGTGTTATGTGCTTTACTTGCAATTGACATGGCATTGTTGGATTTACTTTTTGCAATATGATGATCATGGTCTTGTCAGCAAACTACTTGAAGTAATGTGGATATTTGTCTAGTTTATTAGGTGAAGTATGATTATATCTATCTACATGTTAAGAAATGTGAAAGTATATGTGATCTATTGATGTTATATAGGTGATCATGTTAGACTATGACTTTGACCTTGTGTATGTAGTCTTAGGGTTGAGTCTTGGTTATTCATACTTGATGATGTTATGATAGTGGATAGGATGACTTGAAAATGATATGGTTATGTCTATGTGATTCTAGAATGACATGTAATGTGTGCTAAGGTGAAGTATGTGGTGTCTTGTCTTGGTTTACTTGTGTCCCTTACTTGATGTATATATGATTATGGATATGTGATGTCTTGACTTAGGATGTTAAAGCTCTTAGTATTGAATGTAGGAATGACATGTCACCTTAAATGAAGTTAAGAGGGTCTTTTATGTGCAACCTAGAACTTAGTGGTAAGGTTATGAATGTTGAAGTCGTAAGCCGTAATAGTATCCTTCAAAGTAAAGGAATGACGGACTTAAGGTTAATTGGCTGGAACAACATAATATTAATCCTTAGGAAAGTCATCATGAGCTTATTGTTGCCATTGGAAGTTAGCCTTAAGAGGACCTCTTTGGTAGGGTAAATATAATAGGGTTATGAACTTGTTATGGGACCCTTTTATGTAAACCTTATGTGTGAATTAATATATGAGAACGAAGGATAGCACCGAGTGAGTATGGTAAGGGAAGTAGTTCTAGTTAAAGAGTGAGACTATACAAAGCATGCCCTTCATATTCCTTAACCATGTGCCTTCATGGGATGTGTCTAAGTTCTACCATTGGAAAATAGAACACCCTCATTGGAGTAGGTTAGAACTCCGGATTCCATTTCTAGCTACCATGGTCTATGCCTGTTATTGCCTATTCTCATCATGTGAGATACTTACTAGTACTAGAGAAGTTCTATGAGGTTTAGGTGATGGTATGGGACGCTATCTAGACATTGCACAATAGGCTTTGAAGGTGTTAGTTGGAGTCCATAGGTCTTGTCCAAGACCATTACTTGAATGTCTTTTATGTGATGTATGAGTCTTAGTGAACTAATGAATGTAATGACTTAAGTTAAGTAAGAAGGTATGTTAATGGAATAAGTACTTGTCTAGAGTGATTAAGGGTTGTCTAGTTAAGGTGTGAAGGAGGCATAGGAATGGTCACTTGGTATCTTACCTAGATGAGTCTTAAAAATGACTCTAGTTAGGGAAGATGTTGATTATGTGGACATGATCCGAACTTAGGAAGTCTTAAGGATTATTTATGTAGTCTTGAAGAGGTCAATCATGGACGTTATCTTCTTGATCTACTTAAGGAAGTCTTTTGATAGCCTTTGATGAGGAAATGACATATTATCTATGTGTTAACACCGTGATGTCTTGTAAATGTGTATGCGACTCATTATAAGTGTTCTTGAGGGTCATTAGGTATGCTTAGGGAGGATGTATGGGTGGTCTCTCTTTGTGTTGCTTAAGTGGGTCTTAGGATAGCTTTTAGTGAGGAGAATACATGCTAAGAGGTGTTAAAATAGAATAGGAAGAGCTTCATTGTACAGTGAAATAACTTCACTGTAACAGTGAGTCAAGTTACTGTTAAGTGCATTAATTTATTTAAATGTTATCTTATGTGTTTCTAAGTTGTTAAATGTTGTTCTTATGATTATAATATGATTTCTAAAAGAAAAGATGCATATTATCAATAAATGTTCGTTTTCATGATTTTTATGCATAATGTCATACTTAGTACATGTGATTGTACTAACTCCGTGCCTTTATCTATCTATATAGTTCTTGGTAGGTGAGGAGCTTTGGGAAGGAAGACTTGGACCATAACATTGTTCAAGAGAGTTGAAGTATGTCCTCATTTGACTCGAGGTTATATATGTCTTTTATGTTTTTATTTGAAGTATTGTAATACACTAAGTATTTCTATATTAGTATTGAAGTATGGGACGTGTCCCAAGTATTCTTGTGTCTTAAGATGATAATATTGAGACTTAGTATTTCCTATTGCTTTATATGAAAGAGATTTTAAAGACTATGATATGTTCTGTGAAAAGTTTTAATTCCGCACTACTTTCACTATGTTTATGCGATGAATTATATGTAAGGGCTTGTACAAGACCTCCGAGAGGTCAAGTACGCCAGGTGCAATCCGAGATTGACCCTAACTTCTAGGGTTTGGTTCCGGGATGTGGCACCAACATGGTTAAAGGGTCATAATTTTAAACTATTCCTTATTGATTTTTAGCATACCTAAGTGGATCCACTTAGTTAAGAATGCTTATACCCCCGCCAAGGTATAGGAAAATTCTGGTAGCGTGAGCAAGAAGCTATATCATCACGTAGCTTATAGTGATGGTTGTAAATTAGAGAATCTCCCAAATAAGATTAAAAGAGTTTTTTAATTGAATTTTCATATACAGTGAGTTATCTTCTACTTATTGAAAAGCTTTACACATTGCATGTTGTTATCATTATTTCATTGAGTTGAGCTTAACTTTATTTCACCGAGTTAAGTACCTTAATTGAGTTGAGCCCTACTTCATTGAGGTGCGTTGAACTATGCTTAAGTTAAGTACCTTATTGTTGAGTTGAGCCCTATTTCATAAAGTTGAGTTAAACTATGTTTCACGAGTTAAGTACCTTATTATTGAGTTGAGACCTATTTCAATGAGTTGAGTTGAACTATGTTTCACTTAGTTAAGTACCTTATTGTTGAGTTGAATTATGTTTCACTGAGTTAAGTATATACCTTATTTTTTAGTTGAGTCGAGTTGAACTATGTTTCGTGAGTTGAACTATGTTTCATTGAGTTGAGTACCATACAACTGACTTGAGTATTTTATTCTTGAGTTGAGTTGAGTTGGGTGAGTTTGAGAAGAGGTAAGTGTGTTCTCTTTTTTTTTTCAGATCAAGCATATGTATGCTTTAGAGTTCTCCTTACTTGCTCGTACATTCAATGCAGTAACATCATTTGGCTTGAAACATTTTATGATATAGGTATTCTGAATCATCCACCAATGAACAAGTCGAGTCCCAGAGTTGTTTTGGTGAGCCTCCTTGCCTCTAGATAATTCCCATTTATTTATTTTCGTTTGCTTTTGTTAGGATGTCGTGGTTCTTGTCTCGACATCCATTAAAGTTATTAGAGGATTCATAGACAAGAAGTAGTTTAGTAATCTTTTTACCATTTCCTTTGTTGATGTTTTAAAGACTATGAGTTGAACATTTGTGTTCATTTGAGTATACTGAATAGACTATCTTATTTATCTTATTCTTATGAGTTGATTTTGGTTTAAATTGCAACTTCAATTGAGCAAATTTTTCCTACGAGTAGTTAGCGAGACCAAGGGTTCGCTTGGGGATCAGCAATGGTTCTCGAGTTCTATTTGTGTCTACGATGTAAGCTCTGGACGTGAGAATATATATATATGTGTGTGTGTGTGTGTGCGTGTGTGTGTGTGTGTGTGTGTGTGTGAGCGTTGCACGGATGATTTAAAATGTAATAATTTTATAATTAAAATTACTTAATAAATTTTACTGTGCACTTAATAATATATTTAATTATTATTACTATTATTATTATTATTATTATTATTATTATTATTATTAATAATATAATAATAATATAAATGATTAATTTATTTGGTTGAGCACATTAATTAATATTATTAGTACACAATTTAATTTGTTCTATTAAAATATTATATTTATAGCTATAGTTTTATAAATATATTATGTTGAAATTTTTCAAAGGATACTATTAATTATTTAATAATTTTATCTTGATCAAACATCCAATTCATCAAAAAAAAATTCCTGTTTGTTTGAATAAAAAAATTATGTTAATAATTTATTAATTCTAACATTCTATACGAAATATATGATACCATAAGATTACATTACTTGTTGATACATTTTATATATGTTTTATTTTAAAATTAAAAGATTCAAAATATTGTTTACTGTGTTAAGTTTGTATAAAATTTAATAGAAAATTCAAACAAAGGTAAAAAAAACCATTTGTTAATACAAACACTATTTTAGATTTACTCAAATATGTATTGAATATTTTAAATTTTAATTTGAACTGCGTGTGAGTGAGAAATTGTTGTTTTGAACTTTATACGCTAAAACATATTATGTGTAGTTATAGTTTACTTGGAATTAAAATTTAAAAAGTTTCAATTGAAAATTAAAAATTAGATCATATATTTTAAAATCCCAATTTTTCAACTTAATTTAATGTTATAATATAACCTTATGAATAGTCTTAAATTTGTTAAATGACTTATAATTGAGATATTGTTAAAGATAGAATTTAACGTTTGCTAGATATAGATAAGTATTATTTATCTTAAATAGTTTAAATTTTATTTCTTATAAAATAATTCTCCAAATTCGAAATTTATACTGAAGTCGCGCGCGTGTATATATATATATATATATATATATATATATATATATATATATATATGTATGTATATATATAT
>NC_028645.1:21333298-21354506 GCF_001406875.1 Solanum pennellii | reverse complement strand
ATATATATAAATATATAGTGTTTAAGATCAAGTTCCAACATATTTTTTAAAATTGCAAAAAAAAAAGGAGTAGAAAAGGAGCTAAGGGTCAACTTTTAGAATTTATAGAGAGAGGAACTAAAAAATTAAAATTATGAAAAATGTATTATAAATCATAATAATTAACGACATAAAATATTCTTAAAACATATTAAAAATTTGGTTGTCTCTCAAAATTCGCATGTGATCACATAAATTTGGTCAGAGAATAACATATATTATTTGAAATTTACAAAAAAATTCTGTAAAAATTAGAATAATTAATGATTCAAAATTATATTAAAAATTTGATTAATTCTCAAAATTTCACATATATTGCATAATTAAAATTTATCAAGTAACAAATATTATTTGAACATTATGTAAATAATACTAAGAATTCAATCAACTCTCGAAATTTCATATGCAATGCATAGTTGAGATTGACTGAGTAATATATATTATTTGAAAGTTATGTTAAGAGTTTTATAAATCACAATAATTAAAAACTTAAAAGATTTCAAAAACATATTAAAATGTGATTAACCCTCGAAATTTGACATGTGGTACAACACTTGAAACAACAAAAGTAACATATATTATTTAAAAGTTACGTTATACATATTATAAATTACCTACCTAAATTGAGACAAACAAAGTAACAAATATTGGGTTTGTGCTTGCACGGTCTCATTATGTTTAGTACCTATAGGAGAGTGATTGTTTAACCAAAAAACAGTTTGATTTTGTTATATAATTTTAATAACTTACTGACTATTCATTTTAGGTGCTTCAATGTGTGACAGTGGTTAATATGATAATATATTGTGATAATAATAATAAAATAATGGCAATTATAATCTTCACGCTCGAAATATCTAAAGGGAGTTGTCATGGTCTACTATACGTAGATGATGAAGTATTGATTGAAGATACATGGGGGAAAGATCAACAACAAACTAGAGGTTTAAAGATAGATCGAGGTAGATGTGGAGGTAATTATTAATATACTACTCATTTTAAAAGAGAGAAAATTTCAACTATTTTGGTCAATAATCAAAGAAAATGTGAAGATTGATGATGATGTTATGCATGGTTTTGGAGCAAGGTGGATGAAATGGAGCATCACATCCGATATTTTGTATACTAAAAATGTTCCATCAAGTTTTAAAGGTAAGTGTTACAAAGTGATTGTTATAGACAAACTATATAATGGGGTAGATGATTTAATGTATCAGAACTCTTCATCTAATTCTAAAATCAACAATCATTCGTCAATAATATTACCCAACTAAATGATTTGGAGCCGAATCTCACAGGAAGTGGTACGTTTCTTAGAATCAATAAGAAAATATGAATCAATAGAAATTATCTAATAAAACATGAGTCAGATTAAGGGGTGACAAGAATGTTAAATAACATAGGGGTTTTGGTTTCAACTATCAGCTACAACAACAACAAATAGCATGAATTTAACACTAACGTTACGGGTTCTTGGGATGTGATTTGATTATAGGTTAATAATGATAAATGAGTACTTGAAACTATTAAAAAAGAACTACATATAAGTGAATAATCTAAACTGTAGTGGAGATAAACTTTATCTGGAACAATTTACCCTGAATCAAGACGGTTTCTCTTGAAAACCAACAAGTATGAAATAAGAACAACCTACACTTTAGTTCATTCACTCTCTCACGCTAAATGTGTGGAAAAGGATTTAGATTCACTCTCTAGCGCTGAACCCATGACAACCTAATATCCACAAACTATCAATTCAGTAATCTTGGTTTTAAAATCTCTCTCTCGAGCAAGCCAAAAACACGAAGGTAGGACTGCATTTTCAACTACAATCATTTAATTTTAACCACAATTGCTGACTGAAATCACTTCTAAATTCATTTAAACTAACAATTCGCAATACCCATCAACTAAATCAACCCATAATCACATAATTACACCTCAAGAATTGGAGTTTTAGCTAGACATGATAAAAAGACAAAAATCATTACCAAATTGTGTTTCCATCAACTAGGTAAGATTAATTTTGTCTTCCAAAGGTCCAAATTGAAGAATCTCAAAGTCCCACTTCCAATTTCTCAAAAAATGAAAAACTTCAATTTTTCAAAGTTAAGGAAAATAAGTGTCAATACTCTGAGTTCAAACTCAAAAATTATAGTCGCCAAAAGTATGTTGCGAAGGACCATTCTTCCTAGTATGTTGGGATCGCCGATCAGCTCGGAGATCCACCATTTGGTCAATTCCATCGCCTCTTTATTTTACCCTTCAGCGTCCTCAAGTTTTGTAACTTTGGGAGATCCAACGCTGCATCGCGAAACCATTTGGCGGCACGCCGATTGCTCCTTTCTCTCGCCAACTTGATTTTCTAATTCAGGGCTTGATGTTGGAACTTTAGGCGAGATAATAGTTATTCGGCGACTCTCCCGATGGATTAGGTGATCAACAAGCCTTCTTTTCTTCGTTATGTCAGATGTCTTATTCCTTTTTTTCCATTAGTGTCTATGTTTTATTGCTAAATCTAAATACCTAATAATCAAGGATTTTACATCAGTGATTGACACAAAATAAGCATTTGAGGATACTAAATTTATCCAAATAAATCTCTAAATGAGTATAAATCATGGACTTATCAACACCCCAACTTAAATTTTTATATGTCCTCAAGTAAAACATAAATTCAGCAGTTCAAAAAGAATATCTCAAACACTGCTACATGAGACTCGATCATGAATACACACAAAGAGACTCAACCTGATCATGCAAGGATCAATTGTGCACTCAAGGATTCATCTTGTGACTCATCGTTACCGAAAATTCTCAAGCTCACACTAGTTTCTTGAATGCAAGTTCTAGCTCAAAAAAGGTTCTCAAATGCCCTCACACAAAGAATGATTACAGATTCACACACAATGGTTCAACAATTTAAAGCTTCAGAACCACAGTCAACACTCACACTCATTTAAAAAAAAAAAACACTCACACTCATAAACATGAACACATGATTTCACCCATAGGTTTGCCCTTATTTTCCAATCAGCAATTGTTTCATCTCACTCAAGATAAAAAAAAAGGTTTTTTCAAGTCTTTTAATGGGGTTGAGTGTAAAGGTACGGTCATTTACGCTTAGTGTATTCTATCCTCATGAAATGTGGTATGAACAACACTTCCTTTCCTTATCCTCATTATTCTTTTTATTTTTCATTTTTCTCTTCTCTTTATTTTTTTTGTAGGGAGAGTTTCTATCTTTTTTAAAACCATGGGTAAAAAAGGGGACTTCATTGCACTTATTGATTTACCTTCTCTTTTAACCACACCTCAACTTAGGATTTTTTCCTAAGTTGGCTATTTACACAAGCCAAGTCTCATGAGGATCAAGGGTGAACAGATAAAGAAAGGTCACAATTTCATCAAGTTTCTTCCAAGGAAAGGCAATGGCTCAAAAGGGGCTCATAAGAATTTCACACACTCACAAGGTAGGTCATAAAAGAGGTATAATGTCAAATTGTTTCACTCTTTAAAGTTTCCTAATATCATTTTAAGAGATTGAAACACTTAGTAAAGCAGATAAATAGGGAAAATTCTAGGTGTCATCACACATGGTTCACAGTAAGGTCATCACACAAGGCGTTGACACCAATATAAAATAAGACTCCAAAGTTTCGCTAGTGTGCAATAATCATCAATAGTGACTCAATTTGATAATTGTCTAGTCATAACGAGATGCAAAAAGTTCACGTGTTGCATATGCAACTTCACTTGGCTTTATCGTAGCCACACATTCATTTTTGTTCAATTATGAGCACTATTCAATCATCACCGTTGCAAGACTGGTACTCAAATTTCCAAGATAGCAACCACATTCAAATACAAACAAGAGGTGGCACAAAATTTTTCAAAAATGTTCCAAAAATCATTTACAATTAAAACAAGGAGCCATAAGCTCAAGCATCCACAAAATAAAGTGCCTAAACACAATCAATAGCACAAAACCCAAATATATAAATAAAATAATAATCACAAAAAGATGGGCCTCACCCCACCATAAAGTAATTGTTCTAAAATACAAGCAATAAAATATCCAAAAGTCAGTAAAAATAAGACAAAAAGAGAGCTAAAAGAATCTTTTCTAAAAGTCGCTCCATTTGTTGGGGAATCAGGGCCCGGTGTACCACTCTGAACCTAGGCATCAATTCCCGAGTTACCTCAATAGTACAAGATCCACCAAGAGCTTCTATATAAGATTCTGCCAGCAATGTCTCGATCACCGATTATACAATCATCTCCTCTAGATCTGGCGAGTCTCCATATATTCTCTCCTCCCTCACCTCTATCTGCTCTTTGTCGATCTCTGCCTTCGAATCATCCTCTATTATTCCATCCTTATGTACATATATGGTGGTGCCCAGAGGAATCTCATAAGTTGTCGCAACATCAACATCATCAGCTCCCTCCAATAGGAAAGTGAAGTTTGTGGACTTCATGCAGTCCACGTCCTTCCTCAGATCTACAACTTCGGCTTTCAAAGTCGTAACCTTGGTAGTATACCCTTGTCTTCTCTCATAAGCCTCAACTCTCGTAGTAAGAGTGTCAATGGATGTCCAGAAAGGGGGCCAGTGCAGCAAGATGGGCACTCTCGATCATCCACGGGATAAACCTCTCTAGTCGGGTCGCTCTCATATCAGTAGAATGAGCAAGGTGCTCCATGATCAGGATCATAGCCTAAGTGTTGGTGGTGGGCTTGAAAGAGGGGGAAGCACCAGGAAACTCTGAAGAATAGCTAGGGGAGAATGTACCTGAAGGCCTGGAGGCCTGGGTAGGCAAATATGCCTCTATAGGTATAGAATCGATATCCACCTCCAGAGATGTATCTACCAAAGCTACTCTCTTCATGTCAGCCTCCTCTCGAGTGTATTCGACCTCTATATGCCTGATATTTGTGGATGAGGAGACAATAACCTCAATATCTTTAGCCACATCCTAGAAGACTCCAGCGCGCCGGCACAACTTTGCGATTAGCACCGGGAATAGAAGGGAAGTTTTCCTCTGTTTGGCCCTCTTGGCCTTCTCTTGGTCAATAATAATCGCAATGTTAATGCTCTTCTTAGACATAATCGAACCAAAGAAGACGCCTTAGGATTTAGATAATTGACTCATTCTAGGATGGAAAAATGGAGTTGCTGATAAATCCAATACAATATCGTGCAAATACACTCAATTTCATACTTTCAATAATTGCTCCAACCTCTATCCATCTAGGAATACTATTTGATATCAACGGAGCCAGCCACTTTTTCATGTCTTCCAATACTGTTATTCTGATCCTATATTAACAGTTATCTTCAATTCTCACAGAACATTCAAGGACTATATTATAGTGTTACTGTTACATTTCACCTTCTAGACTCTCACAACCACATAATCAACCGGCTTGAATTTTGTTGTCGGCTTCTTCCCTTGTGGTATGAAGGCACTGTAAGCACTGTAAAATTCTCTAACCCAACTAGGAATATACGAGCTACGGGGCTTGGTAAATAGCTGAAATTTATGTGAACTCGGGCAGCTCATAATCTCTGGATACATTTTAATGACCCCATCAGTGGACAAACACTTCTTCTCTATAATGGTCTTCAGACCCTCGGTCTTCAGTCTGTTCATAGACTATAAGGACCTTGTACTTGTGGTGCTAGGACCAAGTCGGTGCTGGAGTTGGATTAGGAGAATTAGTGGTGGCCTGAAGATTCCTGATCCTAGATGTATCATTCATCATTTTAGATCAAAGCTCTGCCCTTTGTTCTCTTAATAGCTCATCATCCTCAGTCTTAGAAGTTGCAACCTGATGCTCCTGATTCTTACCCTCACTCTCATAAGTGGTGAGTTGAGTGGCGTAGATGTCGTTATCGTCGAAGTAGGCTCCGGTAACGCAAATGCCTTCCCTTTTCCTTTTCCCTTCCCACCCACCTGCTGTGGGAAGTTTGGTCTCCTTAGCCTTGACTGCAGTTGCATCCTCATTGCTTTTTATATCCTTGGCCTTCTTACGGGTTGGCATGTCTCTATCGGACACTTTATGTCTTTCCATATCTGCAAAATATCAAGGAAAGTTAGGAATAATTCAAGCAAAAGCACAGAAGAAAATAGTTGAAAACAGACTCGCCAAACCAGTCGGCGAGTCGCCGAATCTCTTTAGTGAGTCAGATCGGGATCGCCGAAAGGATTGGCTAAAAAATTCCCAGATTGGAAGGGCCTTTCATCAATTTGCTAACAGTATTCGTCGATCAAGGACTAGACCACCAAAAGTCACGGTGCACTTTAGGGGTTAGGGTAGTAGAAAAGGGCGATCTAGAAGGACTTTCGGCGAATCGCCTAGTGCACTTGGCAATCTTAGGATTCTTGCCAAAAAATTACAGAAAATTATAGAACCCAAATAAAGATTTAGCATGAAACTAAAGGCGATCAGGGGAACTTTGGTGAACTGTCGATTGATTCAGCGAGCTCGATCCAGCTTGCCAAATGACCCAACGTGCCTATTCTCAACCCCAACTTCCAAGATCAACCCTGCTTCCCTCGAAAACAAAACCAAAACATGCACTCCTCTAATTAAACTAAGATCCATTACACCCATGCCCCCGGGATACTCAAACTTCTCACAGTTTGGCCAAATTGGCCATTTGATGACTTTTTCCCTTAGGAATGACATCAACCGCTCCATCATTGGGAAAATTATGTTATTTGGAATAAATGCGAGTTACTTAGACTTCACCCGACTAGAATAATCAATAATTTAGCCATACCCAACAATTTCAATCATATTTAAGCATGAAAAATTTGGGAATTCAACAACATAAGCATCACAGGCAAGATATTTGAATTAAATACAAGCCCACACATTACACAATTATGAACAAAGAGTCCTAACACACATCACTAAGATAAAAATCATTGCAAATAGATTTCAAAATGTTAATTGTAGATTCGGGTTTTGGAAAACCAACCTTGGAAGCTGAATAATCAAGTGTAAAAGCTAGGTGAAAAAAATTCCAACTCAAAACACAAACTTGATGATTAAAATGATATAAAAAGGCAAAAATAAGGGAAATCTTGTGAGGGTGTGAGTTTGGGAAGTTTAAAAGTTAGGGAAAATGAAAGACTTCAAAAGTTTAAACCTTTGGCCATTATAAACCGTCCAATTCTCGCTCATGCGGTGACATTAGTCAGGCTTGCCGACCCACTCAGCGACACGCCGAGTGGTATTTAGCTCACGGATTTTCACAGGACCTTCAGTTAATGTAGGGGTCTGAACGACAGACTCGGTCGTGATCGCCGACTTGGCCGGCAATTTGCCAAGTTGCTCGTCGACCTTACCCATGCTGACTGGATTTTAGCACGCCAACATGTACTTCTCAAACACATTCCTCACTTTGATCTGCACAATTAACATACTATCACTTTAACACTCAAAAAGAAACTTAGGTTGCCTCCCATGTTTCGCCTTAGTTAACGTCATGGTACGACACAATACCATGCTCAAACCTCATTCCTGGGCTTTTCCATAGTGTCACTAGGTGACCATCTGTTTTGCTTTGGGTAGAGACAAGACAACACTTTGTCAATTTGGGACTCTAGTAGCTGAATGAACATGGAATGATAGTTTTTCATGTGATTTAGCATCAAAACATTTTATTTTATCTCCTTCAACACTCTTTTGTTATCTTCGACTTTGTGTAGAATGAGTGAGAGGACCTCTTTAAATTTCCCACCCTTTTGCTTCTTCATCCTTCAACGCTCTTGAGGTTGGGATGTATTTGTCCTTCTTTTTGGATATTGCCTACAAATCCATGACTTTCTTTATTATGAAATTCAGTTGAGTCAACAATGTAGTCCACTCTTGGTCTGTTTCGATTTCCTTGTTGGTGTTTGTCACGCCATCAAGGAATTGGGCTACTAAGGGTTGTCGAATCAAATAACTCGAGATAGCTGGTCAAGAACTATTCTATTTTTGGGACAAAGACCTCTGTAGAAGCATTCCAGTACAAATTTATCTGCAATTCCATGAGTTGGGCACTAATGTAATAATGCCTTAAATCTCGTCTACAACTCATGGATAGTCTCACCCAACAATTTTTTGAAAGTTAGGAGGTTATCCTTAAGAATTGTCGATCTTAAAAGGGGGTGGTCCATTTGGTCACCATTGCTACCACTCGCACTCATTCTTCATGTTTCTAAAAACAAACACAAAAAACAAAACTAACAATAAGTACATTGAACTATAACTAACAAGAACAAAATTGAATATAACTAAATTCTCAAACTAAACCACTCTGTGGCAGCAACGCCATTTTGATTTCACGTATCAGGACACTTCATCCAATTCTAAGTGTCAACGATCGTTATTCAGTAATATAACCCAACTAAATGAGTTAGGTTCAAATCCCATAGGGAGTGGTACGTGTTTGAAAATCAATAAGAAAGTATGAATATTCTCGAGTCAATCATAGGAGTAGACATTATCTAATAAAAACATAAATAAAATTAAGGGCGATACGAATGTCAAATAACATGGGGTTTTGGTTTCAACTATCACCTACAATAATAGAAATTAACACAAATTTAACAGTAATGAGATGGATTCTTAGGATATGACTCAATTATAGGCTAATATAGACAAATAGGTAATTGAAACTATTAGTAAACAACTATAAATCAGTGAATAAGGTAGACTTTAGTGGGAATAAACTTTCTCTCGAACAATTTACCTCGAATAAAGTTGGTTTCTCATGAACACCAATAAACATGAAAATAAGAACAACCTACGCTTTAATCCATTTACTCTCTCGAGCTGAATGTGTGGAAAAGGATATAGGATTCACTCTCTCGAGCTAAACCCATGACAACCCAATAACCACAGACCATCAATTCAGTAATTTTGGTTTTAAAACTCTCTCTCGAGCAAGCCAAAACCACATGGGTTGGACTGCATTTGCAACTACAATCCTTTAATTTTAGAATAACAATTAGAAATACCTATCAGCTAAATAAACCCATAATCACACCCCAAGAATTGTGGTTTATCTAGATATCAAAAGGGATAAAAATCATTATTAAATTTTATTTATATCAACTAGGTTAGATTAATTTTGTCTTTACAAAGGTCCACAATGAAGAATCTCAAAGACCCACTTCCAATTTCTCAAAAATAAAAAACTTCAATTCTTCAAAGCTCAGAAAATTAAGTCTCAATACTTGGTGTTCAAACTCAAAAGTTACTAAAATGAATGTCTAGAATAAAATTTGATACTAAACATAATGTTTGAAAATGTATTTATAGTCGCAAAAATTATGTTGCTAAGGACCATTCGACACCGTAAGTATGGATCATCAATCTGCTCGGCGATCCTCCCTTTGGTCACTTCCATCCCCTTTTTTCTTTGGACTTCATCATCTGTAAATTTGGGCGATCTAACACTGCATCGCAAAACCGTTCAACGACACGTCGACTGCTCCTTACTCTCGACAACTTTATTTTCTCCTTCGGTGCTTGGAGTGTAACTTTAGGAGAGATAATAACCATTCGGCGACTCACCCAATGGATTATGGATCAAGTGATCAATAGACCTTCTTATCTTCGTTCTTTCAGCTGCTTTGTTCCTTTTCTCCATTAGTATCTATGCTTTGTTTCTCAATCTAAATACTTGGATCTCAAGGATTTTACATCAGTCATTGACATAAAATAAGCATTAGAGGACACTAAATCTATCCTAATAAATCCCTCAATGAGTCCAAATCATGAACTCATTAGTATATTGTTGACCGATGAAGAAATCACACATTGATGAGATGAAAGTAGTGGAAATGAGGGAGTTGAGATGGATGCATCAATATACTTGTTGGAGAGATAAAACTAGGTAGGAACGAAGATATTGGGGACACAGTGGAATGACCTCCGTGGTGAATAAAATGAGGAAATCGAGGTTGATATGGTTCGAACATGCAAAGATGAGATGCACATGTGTCATAGTAAGGAGGTGTGAGAGTTTGACTATGGTGGCTCTTAGAATAGGGACAGGTAGGTCAAAAAACTATTGTAAAAATATGATTAGATAAGACATGAAAGACTTGAAGCTTATCATAGATATGATCCTATATAGGAGGATATGGAAGTCAAAGATCAGTTTACCAAAATATATGATCTAGTTTTCTTTAAAAGTATTATTATTATCCTCGTGTTTTTAACTCTTCGATTTTATTATTGTAACGCCCCTAAGACGAACTAGGTCGAACTAGAGCTTTGCTTGTGTATCATAAGTTAATTTTGTGTTAAAATGGTTTATAATGATGTCCATAGGCAGTGTATAAGGTTTGGTGATGTTTGGAGCTCAAACGTCCAAGAACGTTCATGACGTTCGAAAGGTGTGATTTGAAAAGTACTTGTGTGTCTTAGCATGTTTAAGCAAGTTTTACGTGTTCGTTTTTGTTGAAATTGATGTGGGACAATCCTAAGACCTATATGGATATGTAAGGGGTTAAAAGTCCAAGTACGACTCCACCTAGGACCCACAAGGGGTCCTAGAGGAGGACCAAAGACTTGGCAACCAAGCGGCCAAATCACTGCTCAATCAACGCCCTCGCATCAACGGACTGTAATCCTTTTGACAGGCCATCTTTTGGGTGCATAGATCCACCCTTGGTGGTGGGATGTTAACCCCCATAAAGGAGCCTCAGTCCCAATCGATGGCCTAGCAGAAGTGGCTGTCGACCAGGCGACGCCTCATAGCTAGTGGCCGTCGATGGGTAACTATAAAGCTGCCACACTTTTCTGCCAAGGCTTGGGGTGTTCTGTAAATTCATCAAAGTATTTTCTGAACTATGGATGGTATTAATAGGGTCTTTTAGGCATATTAGGTTAGTTTTTAGTCCTAGACCTAGACAAGACCCCTCATTTCAAATATTCAAAACCCTCCCTCAAGAAAGAATTGGTTGTCGACCAGGCGACGCCTCGTAGCTAGTGGCCATCGATGGGTAACTTTAAAGCTGCCACACTTTTCTGCCAAGGCTTGGGGTGTTTTGTAAATTCATCGAAGTATTTTATGAACCATGGATGGTATTAATAGGGTCTTTTAGGCATATTAAGTTAGTTTTTAGTCCTAGACCTAGACAAGACCCCTAATTTCAAATATTTAAAACCCTCCCTCAAGAAAGAACTCTCCCAAAACCCCATAGAAGCTTAGACTCAAGGAAAGTCTTGGAGGGCTGGTTGTGGTCTATTTATCATTAAAACATTAGTGCGCTTCTTCTCATTGAGGTATGGTAGTCATCCTTAAACTTCCTTTGATTCAAGGAGCCACTTCTAAATGATTTCAAAAAGGGTTTCAACTTCAAACTTCTTTATTCCTTGACTCTAAGTATGGGTCTGAAAATATTAAATGATTAAAATGAGTTGGTCTTAATATAAAATGATGATTTTAATGTAAAAAAACCCAATGAAAACATGTTTATGCTTTTTATCAACTTTTAGCTTATGAAATGGGTTTAATAAGCATGATTAGAGAATGTTAGAAACATGTTTTATTTATGGTTATATTGTGTTTTAGCTACTGCCTTTAGGGCTATTTTATGATGAATTGTTGGATAAATTATGAATAGGTGGTGAAAGCTTGGATGAATGGTAAGTTGGTTTTATTGTTTAGTTCTTATTGTGAATTGTCATTGAGTGGTATGGTCCACCTCTTGTGGTGGTGTTTACTTGAAGTATGTGAATATGTAATTATATGTGTATTATGAGTATGCCATGAAGGCTTGATGTGTGAAGTAATATGATAATGATGATGTTCTTATTGATGTGTTTCATAGAGCTTGTTAGGTATGATTCGTAGAGATTATGCCTAAGTGAAGTACATGTTTATTGAAGTATGCTAGAGATCATGTTTAAGTGAATTATATGTTTATGGAAAGTATGCTAATGTGTGTAATGTTCCGACCTAAGGGTTGCCCCATCTTCTAGAGGATACTTTCGGGTCGTGCCAAGCTTGGTATCAGAGCATGAGTTTATGGGAAATAGTTTATGGTCTAAATTCTCACAAGCCACGTCTAGTAGAGTCTTGGTTTCGGCGTGAGTCGCGACACACCCATGAGTAAGAGGCTATAAGGCTATAGAAGTTTCACTTTCTTTATTATTCAAATGACGTGCCTTAGAGTTGAGTTCTATCAAATGTCTTTCTCAACCATTTCTCTTGTTTTTATAGGACATGAATTCAAGGAGGACAATTGATAGAAGGAAGGGGGAAGGAGTAGCTAATGACAGGATCGCTACCCGTGGTGAGTAAGTCCCTATAGTTGTCCAAGAGGATGTGAATGAGGAGGTTCCCCTCATATGCCTCAAGAACCTCAAGGACCTCAAATTCCCCCATACCCCAAGATCCTCAAGCTCCCTTTGTTGAAGGGAATATGACTAATGCGGAGCTAAGGGCTTCCCTTGTGTATTTGACCCGATTAATGATGATTCAAGCTCAAGTCTTCACTAATCATTTGGTTGCCCAAGATAACCATTAAGGTGGACCACAACCTAATGTGAGTACTCCCGCTTCTAGAATTCGAGATTTCATGAGGATGAACCCTCCTACTTTTCATGGAACTAAGGTGGATGAAGATCCACAAAGCTTCATAGATGAGATATTCAAGGTGGTGGATGCTATAGGTGTGACCCCTAGAGAGAAAACGGAGCTAGCCACTTATTAACTCAAAGATGTGGCTCAAGTGTGGTTTAAAAAATGGAGGGACAAGAGACCCTTAATGAATGGTCCGATAGATTGGGAAGTGTTCAAAGAGGCTTTTCTTGATAGGTTATTTCCCTTAGAATGGAGAGATAAGAAGATGGTGGAATTCATGAATCTTCGTCAAGGGGGAATGAGTGTGAAAGAGTACTCTCTAAAATTCACCCAACTCTCTAAGTATGCCCCAACCATAGTAGTCAATCCTAGGGCTAGGATGAACAAATTTGTGATGGGAGTGTCTAGCTTGGTGGAGAAAGAGTGTCGTAGAACAATGCTCCTTAATGACATGGATATCTCTAGACTCATGGTGTATGCTCAACAAATTGAGGAGTCCAAGATTAGGGAGATAAGGAAACAAGGCAAGAGGGCTAGGTCGGATGAACAAGGCCAACCAAAACCTTAAAAGAGGTTCTATCACCAAGAGCCTTCCATGGGGAACAAGTATAAGGCTCCCAACTAAAATTTCCAAGGAGGTGGCCATACTTTTGAGAGGTCTAGGTGTGCTACTTGTGGAAAACAACACTTGGGTAAGTGTGTTGCCAAAATAGATGGTTTCTTTGTGTGTGATAGTAAGGGTCACAAGATGATGGACTACCCTAAAATCAACGCAAAAGGGAAAGAGGTCGAGCAACCTTTAGTGGTGGTCTGGAACTTAATGCTCCAAGGAAGAATCATTTCATTGTACCTAGATCTAAGAAAGGAACTAATCCGGAATGAGAGCCCCAGTAAGTCTTAATTCCTTATTGTTGTTTGTTTTTACTTGAAATTAGTTTATGTTATCTTGTCTCTCATATCATCATGCCTTCATGTTAGGATTTGTTTGAAAGGTGAATATTTGAATTTTAAGAATGTCACAATTAAAGGCCTATACATTCACTGTACAAAATTTTGAAAATTTGACTTAATGCACTTCCATGATTTTTAGTTTCAAAGTGTGTAAAAATAATGTGTATGAGAATGTTTAATTTTGGAGAAGATAGTTCCTCCATAAATTAAAAGATTAGGGTGTGTTTTGAATTATGGAAATTGTTGCAAAAGTTGACTGTATTGCTAAAATGCTTATCGATGTGAAGTTGTGTTCCTTGTTAAGTTGGTAAATTGTCTCTGAATGATTTGATCTTTATGTGGTGTTTTATATCCTACTAGGTGGGTCCTTGATGTCCTTAAAAGTGTTTAGTGTCATTCGAGGACGAATGTTGTTCTAAGTGCGGGAGAATGTAACGCCCCTAAAACAAACTAGATTGAACTAAAGCTTCGCTTGTGTCTCATGAGTTAATTTTGTGTTAAGATGGTTTATAACGATTTACTTAGGCAGTTTATAAGGTTTGGTGATGTTTGGAGGTCAAACGTCCAAGAACGTACATGACGTTCGAAAGGTGTGCTTTGAAAAGTACTTGTGTGTCTTAGCATGTTTTAGCAAGTTTTACGTGTTCGTTTTGGTTGAAATTGATTTGGCATGATCCTAAGACCTAGATGGATATGTTTAGGGTTCAACATCCGGGTCCACCTCAACCTAGGACCCACAAGGGGTCCTAGAGGAGGACCCAAGACTTGGCAACCAAGCTGCCAAATCACTACTCAATCGACGCCCTAGCATCAACAGACCGTAGTCCTGTTGACTGGCCGTCGTTTGGGGGCGTAGATACACCCTTGGTGGTTGGAAATTATCCCCCATAAAGGAGACTCAGTCCTAATCGACGCCCTAGAAAAATGGGCCATCGACCAAGCGAAGCCTCGTAGTTATTGGCCGTCGATGGGTCAGTGTAAAGCTGCCACACTTTTCTGCCAAGGCTTGAGGTGAAGTGTAAATTCTCCCAAGTATTTTATGAAACATGGCTGATATTTTTTGGATCTTTAGGTATATTAAGTTAGTTTTTATTCCTAGACCTAGACAAGACCCCTCATTTCAAATATTCAAAACCCTCCCTCAAGAAAGAACTCTCCCAAAACCCTATAGAAGCTTGGACTCAAGGAAAGGCTTGGAGGTCTGGTTGTGTTCTATTTATTCATAAAAGATTAGTGCTTTTCTTCTCATTGAGGTATGGTAGTCTTCCTTAAACTTCCTTTCATTCAAGGAGCCACTTATAAATGATTTCAAAAAGGATTTCAACTTCAAACTTCTTCATTTAAGTATGGGTCTTTGTATGAAAACGTTAAATGATTGAAATGAGTTGTTCTTAGTGTTAAATAATGATTTTGAATGTCACAAACCCCAATGAAAACATGTTTAAGCTTTTTATCAACTTTTAGCTTATGAAATGGGTTTAATGAGCATGATTAAAGAATGTTACAAATATGTTTTGTTTATGGTTATATTGAATTTTACCTACTGCCCTAAGGGCTATTTTATGATTAATTGGTGGATAAATTATGAATAGGTGGTAAAAGCTTGGATGAATGGTAAGTTGGTTATATTGTTTAGTTCTTATGGTGAATTGTCATTGAGTGGTATGGTCCACCTTTGGTGGCGGTGTTTACTTGAAGTATTTGAATATGTATTTATATATGTATTGTGAGTATGACCATGAAGGATTGATGTGTGAAGTAATATTATAATGATGATGTTCTTGTTGATGTTCTTCATAAATCTTGTTAGGTATGATTCGTAAAAAACTATGCCTAAGCGAAATACATGTTTATGTGAAGTATGTTAGAGATCATGTTTAAGTGAATTATATGTTTATGTGAAGTATGATAATGTGTGTAATGTGATAAATGAATATGTAAGCATGTTTAGAAGTTAATGTTATGAAAATGGTGATTATGTGAAAGGTGTGCTAACATGTACACACACTCACACTTGAATGAATGATCAAGTTAACAAATGTGAAAGGGTAGTCTTAGGGTGAACACTCTTCGTGAGTTAAGATGTATTGTTTAGTAGCAACCTCACTATCTCCCAAAAAGTTTTCTAAGATAGGTTGAGGGATAGGTTACCCTTCATGAGTTGAGATATGGTTTCCAATAAGTTATTCTTTAACCTATAGTAACGAATATTTAAAACTCCGTGGGGGATTTATCTTTAGCACCGAGAGGATATGAAGAAGAGGTGGATACACTTCGTGAGTTGAGTTGTTGTATCCAATGTACCTCTTGAGATGAGTATTCCTCGTTAGTAGAGAATGAGTTACTTAGAAGCAATCTCCTTATCCCTTAACTATGCGCCCCCATAGGTGTAGCTATTAGAGAATCCTTGTAAAGGCTAAGAAAATGACCCTACCCTAGGCAAGTGCAGATCCCTCATCTGATGGGGGTTAATGTCGGGATTCCATGTCTAGCTCTCATGGTCTATGTCGGTTAAAGCTAACTCCCCACAAATTAATGTAACGAACTAAGTTTCCTAAAGAGGGTACTACTAAGGGTAGTGGTGGTATGGTACGCTATTTATCCATTGCACAAGTAGTCACTTGAAAGGGGAGTCTTGGTGTGTCCTTATCTTTAATGTCTAAATATGTTGTTATGTAATGCAAACGAAGTTAGGTGGCTTAATGTCAAATGTTTAGAAAGCATATTAAAGTTATGTCTTGTATAATGAAGTTTAAGAATGATGAATGTGGTCTACCTAACCTCATGGAATCCTCAAGGAGCACAAAGTGGGAGTAGTAGTATGGGAAGCTATTCTCACATTGCACTTTGTGTAACTTGCAAGTCCACTTGGGGAAGGGAACTTATGTGAAGTTATAAAGACAAGTATGTTCCTCTAATGTTTAGTTATATGGTGGTGGATTTGTTACCTCAACGAAGTAAGCCTATAATACGTAGTCTTGAGGGTCACTTGTGCATTAAAGGAATTGTATGGGCGGTTCCTTCATGTCTTACCTTAGTGAATCTTATGTTAACCTTGGTTAAGGAAACTTCTAGGGGGTGAGTTCACTATGTGTTGGTTTGAAATTTAGAGAGTTCACTGTAACTCCTTTGAGTTCACTGTAAAGTGACTCTTTGTGTTAAATTCTTGAAAATCCTCTGTTATATGCTAAATGGTGATTTATGTGTTATTTCACTTCTATGTTCATTAAAATTTTATTTAATTGGCATGAAAGCTTACTTTTACTGAAACGTCCCTTTTAGCATTTTTGCATATGCCATACTTAGTACATTATTTGTACTAACTCCATTCTTTTCAATACTTTATAAGTATATGTTGGAGGCAAGTTGAAGACTAGAAGGCAAGCTTGTGAATTGACTCTCTCAAGACTAAGTATGTCCTCATATATTTGAGGGCATGGTTTTATTTCCTTAGTTTTTAGTATTAAGACTTATTATTTATTTTCATTCAATGTAAAGGGCTGTGACCCTCAGATATTTAAGTCGTGTCTTTAAGTTTGCGTGTGAAAATGAGAGTACTCTTTAGTATTTATAAAAGATATTTTTATTATTATTAATAATGTTGTGAAAAGTTTTAATTTTGCACTACTTTTTATGTCTTATGCAATAAATGATAGCTAGCAGGCTAGTACAAGACCTCCGAAGGGTCAAGTACGCAATTTTTCCGACCTAAGGGTTGCCCCATCTTCTAGGGAGTACTTTCGGGTCGTGACAAGCTTGGTATCAGAGCATACATTTATGAGAAATAGTTTAGGGTCCAAAGTCTAACAACCCACGTCTAGTAGAGTCTTAGCCATCGGTGTGAGTCACGTCACACCATGAGTGAGAGGCTATAAGGAGATAGAAGTTTCACTTTCTTCATTATTCTAATGTCTTGCCTCAGAATTGAGTTTTATAATATGTCTTTCTCAACCTCTTCTCTTGTGTTTATAGGACATGAATACAAGGAGGACAACCGTTAGAAGGGAGGGGAAGGAGTAGCTAATGAGATGATCCCTCCCCGTGGTGAGCAAGTCCCTACAGTTGTCCAAGAGGATGTGAATGAGGAGGTTCCCCTCATATGTCTCACGAACCTCAAAGACCTCAAATTCCCCCTATGCCCCAAGCTCCTCAAGCTCCCTTCATTAAAGGGGATATCACTAATGCGGAGCTAAGGGCTTCCCTTATGGATTTGACCCGACTCATTACGACTCAAGCTCAAGTCATCAGTAATCATTTGGTTTACCAAGCTAACCAAGGAGGTGGACCTCAACCTAATGTAAGTACTCCCGCTTGTAGAATTTGAGATTTCATGAGGATTAACCCTCTGACTTTTCATGGAACTAAGGTGGATGAAAATTCAAAAACCTTCATAAATGAGATATTCAAGGTGGTGGATGCTATGGGTGTGACCCCTAGAGAGAAAGCGGAGCTAGCCGCTTATCAACTCAAAGATATGGATCAAGTGTGGTTTGAGAAATGGAGGGATGAGAGATCCTTAAGGGATGATCCGGTAGATTGGGAAGTGTTCAAAGAGGCTTTTCTTGATAGTTTCTTTCCCTTAGAGTGGAGGGAGAAGAAGATGGTGGAATTCATGAATCTTCGTCAAGGGGGAATGAGCGTTAAAGAGTACTCTCTAAAATTCACCAAACTATCTAACTATGCCCCAACCATAGTAGCCAACCCTAGGGCTAGGATGAACAAATTTGTGATTGGAGTGTCTAGCTTGGTGGAGAAAGAGTTTCGTATAGCAATACTCCTTAATGACATGGATATCTCTAGACTCATGGTGTATGCTCAATAAATTGAGGAGTCCAAGATTAGGGATATAAGGCAAGAGGGGAAGAGGCCTAGGTCAGATGAAAAAGTCCAACCCAAACCTAAGAAGAGGTTCTATCATCAATAGCCTTCCATGGAGAACAAGGATAGGGATCCGAACCAAATTTTCCAAGGAGGTGGACATACTTTTGAGAGGTCTAGTTGAGCTACTTGTGGAAAGCAACACTTGGGTAAGTGTATTGCCGGAATGGATGGTTGCTTTTCATGTGGTAATAAGGGTCACAAAATAAGGGACTTCCCTAACATCAAGGCAAAATGGAAAGAGGTCGACCAAGCCCCTAGTGGTGGTTCGGATCCTTATGCTCCAATAAGAATCATTTTTTGTACTTGGAACTAAGAAAGGAACTAATACGAAATGAGAGCCCCGGTAAGTCTTAATTCCTTATGGTTGTTCGGTTTTACTTTAAATTAGTTTATGTGATATTGTCTCTCATATTGTCATTCCTTCATGTTAAGATTTATTTGAAAGGTGAATATTTGAATTTTAAGCATGTTTCACTGTTAAAGGCCTATGCATTCACTATAAAGAATTTAAAATATTGAATTAATTGCACTTTCATGAATAGTAGTTTTAATGTATGTAAAAATGATGTGTATGAGCATGTTTAATGTTGGATAAGATAGTTATTCCATAAATGAAGAGATTAGGGAGTGTTTTGAATTATGGAAATTGTTGCAATAGTTGCTTGTATTGCTAAAATGCTTATCGATGTGTAGTTGCGTTCCTTGTTAAGTTGGTATATTGTCTCTGAACGATTTTCACTTGACGTGGTGTGTTATATGCTAATAGGTGAGTCCTTGATGTCCATACAAGTTTTTAGTGCCATTCGAGGACGAATGTTGTTCTAAGTGGGGGAGAATGTAACTCCCCTAAAATGAACAAGGTTGAACTAGAGATTCGCTAGTGTCTCATTAGTTAATTTTGTGTTATAATGGTTTATAATGATTTCCTTAGTCAGTTTATAAGTTTTGGTGATGCTTGGAGGTCAAACGTGCAAGAACGTCCATGACGTTCGAAAGGTGTGCTTTGAAAAGTACTTGTGTGTCGTAGCATGTTTTAGCAAGTTTTACGTGTTCGTTTTGGTTTAAATTGATGTGGGATGATCCTAATACCTAGATGGATATTTTTAGGGGTTCAAAGTCCGGGTACGACTCCACATAGAACCCACAAGGTTTCCTAGAGTAGGACCCAAGACTTGGCAACAAGCTGCCAAATCATTACTCAATCGACGCCCTATCATCAACGGACCGTAGTCCTGTTGATGGTACGTTGTTTGGGGACGTAGATCCACCTTTGGTGGTGGGATCTTAACCCCCATAAATGAGCCTCGGTCTGAATCGATGCCCTATCAGAACAGGCCGTCTACCAGGCAATGCCTCGTAGCTAGTGGCCACCGATGGGTCACTGTTAAGCTGCCACACTTTTCTACCAAGGCTTGGGGTGTTTTGTAAATTCACTCCAAGTATTTATGAACCATGGATAATATTATTAGGGTCTTTTATGTATATTAAGTTAGTTTTAAATCATTGACCTAGACAAGACCTCTCATTTAAAATATTCAAAACCCTCCCTCAAGAAAAAACTCTCCCAAAACCCCATAGAAGCTTGGACTCAAGGAAAGGCTTGGAGGGATGGTTCTGGTTGATTTATTCATAAAAAATTAGTGGGTTTCTTCTCATTGAGTTATGGTAGTCATCCTTGAAATTTCTTTAATTCAAGGAGCCACTTCTAAATGATTTCAAAAAGGGTTTCAACTTCAAACTTCTTTATTCCTTGACTCTAAGTATGGGTCTTTGTATGAAAATCATTTAATGATTAAAATGAGTTGTTCTTAGTGTTAAATGATGATTTTAATGTCCCTAATGAAAACATGTTTATGCTTTTTATCAACTTTAGCTTATAAAATGGGTTTAATGAGCATGATTAGATAGTGTTAGAAATATGTTTCTTTTTATGGTTATATTGTGTTTTAGTTACTAACCTAAGGGATATTTTATGATGAATTGTTGGATAAATTATGAATAGGTGGTGAAAGATTGGATGAATGGTAAGTTGGTTATATTGTTTAGTTCTTATTGTGAATTGTCATTAAGTGGTATGGTCCACCTTTGGTGGCGGTGTTTACTTGAAGTACTTGAATATGTATTTGTATGTGTATTGTGAGTATGGCCATGAAGGCTTGATGTGTGAAGTAATATGATAATGATGATGTTCTTGATGATGTGTTTCATAAAGCTTGTTAGGTATGATTCTAGAGACTATGCCTAAGCGAAATACATGTTTATGTGAAGTATGCTAAAGATCATGTTTAAGTGAATTATATGTTTATGTGAAGTATGTGTGTAATGTGATGAATGAAGATGTAAGCATTTTAAGTTAATGTTATGAAATTGGTGATTATGTAAAGGTGTTCTCACATGTACACACACACTCTCACACTTGAATGAATGACTGAAGCTAACGAATGTGAGAGGGGAGACTTGGAACACTCTTCGTGAGTTGAGAATAGTGTTTAGTAGCAACCTCACTATCTCACAAGAGCTTTTCTAATATAGTTTGAGGTATGAGTTACCCTTAGTGAGTTGAGATGTGGTTTCCAATAAGTTATTCCTTAACCTATAATAACGAATGTTTAAGACTCCGTGGGGGAGTTATGTTTAGCACCGAGAGGATATGAAGAAGAGGTGGATACACCTTGTTATTATTATTATTATGATTATTATTATTATTATTATTATTATTATTGTTATTATTATTATTA
>NC_028645.1:21322944-21323298 GCF_001406875.1 Solanum pennellii | reverse complement strand
AGTTACAGTTATGCAGATTACAGACAAAGTCGCCGTTTGAACGACTGTTCACTTGTTTACAAACAAAGGCTCCGACAAATTCTTGGCTACTCGCACTATCATTTCGCTACTCATATATCATTCAGGCTACCATGAAGATATCTTCGGATTCAACTCGCCACCGTGACCTACTGTCTCTTCATCTAGGCTCGTCCGCCTTACAATGCGACATTTAGGTTCTTCCGCCTTACAATAGGATGTTTAGGCTCTTCCGCCTTACAATAGGATATTTAGGCTCGTCTGCCTTACAATACGACATTTAGGCTCGTCTGCCTTACAATACGACATTTAGGCTCTTCCGCCTTACAATAGGAT
>NC_028645.1:21262459-21316816 GCF_001406875.1 Solanum pennellii | reverse complement strand
CAAAACTTGCTCAATTTTCAAAACCTTACTTTCTCACATATTAATTGCTTAATATTTACAAATTTTTGTTTATAACATAGTCTCACATGCTTAAATAAAAATAAAACTTGATTGTTTATTTATTGCTATCACCTAGCCTTGCATGCTCAAATTTAAATAAAATAATAAAATTAATTGTTTTATATTTGTTATCACTTAGCAAGAATAAATAAATTAATAAATTAAATGACCTTGATTGCTACTTGTAACCCCCACATAGATTGCATGAGATACGGCTGGGACCCACACTTGTGGACCTCGAGGGATGCCTAACACCTTCCCCTCTAGGTAATTTGAACCCTTACCCTAATCTCTGGCTCGTTGACCTTAGTTAGACTTAGTTAGGTTAGATAGGTGCCCTAACGCGCCTTAATTCGTTAGGTGGCGAGTCCAAATCCGAAATCCCAAAAGAGTTGTTAGGTCGTGCACAAAACCCGTTTTTCTGCGAAAATGGGGCGCGACACCAAAGTGTCGATCGACTGAGTTCGTGCGACTTATTGCTGTTCTTATGTTAGCTGAAGTTAGAGAAGTTTGAGGTACCGCTATTTCATTAACAGGATTAATCTGTTTTATCTTGGGAGAAATTAATCCTTAACCTCGGGTATAGTGAGGGGATTAAATTTCTTAAGGAGACACAGTAGTTTTTGTGGACTCGGATTATTTTTTTTCTGTCTACTTCATCTTATTTCTGTAATTATTTTTGACTAACCTTATAAGTACATGTTAATAACAATGACAATCTTAAGAAATTTAACAAGTTTATGTATTTGAGGTTTTTACAGATTAAAACCTTTATCGTTTTCTACTCTGCTTGAATCTTTAAAATTCATTCGATTAACGATTAAAAGAACATAAAAATTTTATCGTTAAATCAGAAACAATTTTTGTAACGATTTGTTCTTTACTGTTAGTATTTCAAATAGTAAAATTTTCTGCCATTTGTGACAGAAAAAAATGACTAATTCAAGCCAAGTGAATGATGGAACAGTGAATGCTGCAACAGTAAGTGCTGCAACAACATCGGTTGCACATAATCATTGAACTGCTGGGTTAGCACCGGCTAAGAAACCTGCAAAGTTTTTTGGAGTCGACTTCAAGAGATGGCAGCAAAAGATGTTCTTCTAAATCACTACATTGAGTCTGCAGGGGTTCATTAATGAGAATGTTCATGTTATGTCGGATAATACTCCGCCTGGAGAACGATTCTTGGTAACAGAAGCATGGACACATTCAGATTTTTTTGGTAAAAATTATATTCTGAGTGTCCTGCAAGATAATCTGTACAATCTGTACAACAATGTCAAAACCTCTAAAGAACTCAGATATGCCTTAGAAAATAAGTATAAAACAGAGGATGCCGAAATGAAGAAGTTCATTGTGGCAAAGTTTCTGGACTATAAGATGATAGATAGTAAGATCGTCGTCACCCAAGTTCAAGAATTGCAGGTCATAATCCATGATCTCCTTGCTGAAGGTATAAATTTATTTAATTCCAATGTTAGAAATATTATGTTTTTCCTTAATACTCACATAATCATTAATGTAGGATTGATTGTGAATGATATCTTTCAAGTGCATGCCATTATTGAGAAGTTACCTCCATTGTGGAAGGACTTCAAAAACTACTTGAAACGCAAGGAGATGACCGTTCAAGATCTCATAGTAAGGTTGAGAATCGAAGAGTATAATGAGGCTTCAGAAAAGAGGTCACATGGTAACTCAGCAATATCTAGAGTAAATACTATCGAAGAAGATCCCACAAAATTAAAGAAAAGAAAGAAAGCATCTGGTTCAAAAAGCAATCCTCCTAAAAAGAAATTCAATGGAAGCTGCTTCAATTGTGGTAACGTGGTCATAGGGCTACTAAATTCCGGGGCTTAAGAAGGACAAGAAAAAGAAGGATCAAGCAAACTTGGCTGAAACTAAAGGAGGAATGGACGATCTCTGTGCAATAATTTCAGAATGTAACTTGGTTGGAAATCCAAGAGAATGGTGGATAGATTCTTGTGCCTCATGCCATGTTTGTGCCAACGAATAAATATTTTCATCATATACTCCTACACCTACAGATGAGAAGTTATTTATGGAAAACTCCGCTGTTGCAAAGGTTGAAGGAACTGGAAAGGTCCTATTAAAGATGACATCAGGCAAGGTGGTGACACTGAACAGGGACTCGTATGTTCCAAAATTGAGAAAGAATTTAATTTCAATTCCAGTTCTGACTAACAATGGAATCAAATGTGTATTTATTTATGATAAATTAGTAGTAAGTAAGAACGATATGTAGTAGAAAAAGGCTACCTTAGTGATGACGCTCAACATTATTGCAGTTGATATGAATAAGAATTCTGCTTCTTACTTGCTTGAGTCTAAATGTTTATGGCATGAACGTTTGAGACACGTTAACAACAAAACCTTGCGTAAGCTGATTAACTTAAATGTTTTGCCAAAATTTGAGCGCAATAAATTAAAATGTCAAATTTGCGTTTAATCTAAGTATGCTAAGCATCCTTATAAATCTGTTGAAAGGAATTCTAATCCTTTAGAGTTGATTCACACTGATATTTGTGACATGAAGTCAACACCATTACGTGGTGGGAAAAAGTATTTCATTACTTTATTTGACGATTGCACTAGATATTGTTATGTCTATTTGCTAAATGGCAAGGATGAAGCAATAGATGCATTTAGGCAATATAAAACTGAAATTGAAAATCAGTTGGATAAAATGATCAAAATGAATTTCCATTTGCAGGAATATGTTGAGAAAATGGAATAATCCATCAAACAACTGCTCCATACACTCCTCAATCTAATGAAATTGCGGAAAGGAAAAATCGAACTTTAAAAGAAATAATGAATGCATTACTTATAAGTTCAGGTTTACCACTGAACTTGTGGGGGGAAGATATTTTTATAGCAAATCGAATACTCAATAGAGTGCCTCACTCAAAGACACATGTTATTCCACATGAGAAATAGAAAGGTAGAAAATCCAATTTGAAATATTTTAAAGTGTGGGGGTGTCTAGTCAAAGTCCAAGTTCCTATACCTAAGAAGGTAAAAATAGGGCCTAAAACTGTGGATTGTGTATTCATTGGATATGCCACAAACAGTAAGACATGTGAATTTTTTGTTCATAAGTCCGAACATCCGGATAATTATGACAATATGGTAATAGAATCAGATAGTGCTAAATTTTTTGAACATATTTATCTGTATAAACTAGACTTGAGTCATCTAATGGGGGGTCTAAACAAACCAAAAGAGAATGAAACGAATGAAGTGAGTCCAAGGCGCAATAAACGTCAAAGGACAACTACTTCATTTGGATCTGATTTTGTAACAATCCTTCTTGAAAGTGAGCCTCAAACATTCAAGAAAGCAATGTTGTCTAGTGACTCAACTTATTGGAAGGAGGTTGCCAATAGTGAAATTGAATCAATCCTAAGTAATCATACTTGGGAGTTGGTTGATCTTTCTCCAGGAAACAAACCCTTGGGTTCAAAATGGATCTTTGAAAGGAAGATAAAATATGATGGAACTATTGACAAATATAAAGCAAAACATGCTGTCA
Source organism: Solanum pennellii (assembly GCF_001406875.1). Classification (NCBI taxonomy): domain Eukaryota; kingdom Viridiplantae; phylum Streptophyta; class Magnoliopsida; order Solanales; family Solanaceae; genus Solanum; species Solanum pennellii. Next base: position 21,313,200 of record NC_028645.1, on the reverse strand, counting down.
AAGGCTTTAGACAAAAAGAAGGTCTTGATTATTTTGACACATACTCTCCAATGAGTAGGATTACATCAATTCGGATGTTAATTGCCTTAGTTGCAGTATACGGTCTTGAAATCCATCAAACGGATATGAAAGCCGCTTCTTAAATGGAGAACTGGAAGAAGAAATTTACATGGAGTAGCCTGAGGGTTTTGTAGTTCCTGGTAAAGAAAAGAAAGCGTGCAAACTTATTAAGTCACTTTATGGACTAAAACAAGCACCGAAGCAATGGCATGCAAAGTTTGATCAAACCATGTTGTCAAATGGATTTAAGATCAATGAATGCGATAAATGTGTTACATTAAATATACTCCAAATAAGGAAGTCATTGTATGTCTATATGTGGATTACATGCTGATAATGAGCAAGGACATTGCCAATATAAAAGCTACTAAGTGTATACTTGTTAGTAAGTTTGAAATGAAAGATCTAGGAGTTTCTGATGTGATATTGGCAATTAAAATTCTCAAAACTCCGAACGGTTTAGCATTGTTTCAAACTCATTATATTCAAAAGGTACTTGAAAAATTCAAATATTTGAATTTCAAAAGGGCAAAGACTCCAATTGATGTGAACCTTCATCTTGCAAAGAATAAAGGTGAAAGTCAGTCTCAATTGGAGTATGCCAACGTGTTGGGAAGTTTGATGTATGTCATGAATTGTACGCGACCAGACATATCTTACGCTATCAGTAAACTGAGTCGATACACAAGTAATCCCAATAAAAATCATTGATTGGCAATGAAGAGAGTTTTGGGATACTTAGATGACACTCAAAACTATGCTTTGCATTACAACAACTATCCAGCTGTTCTTGAAGGATATAGTGATGCAAATTGAATTACTAGGTCAAATGAAACAAAATCCACAAGTGGATACATTTTTTATATTGGTGGAGGAGAAATATCTTGGAAATCATCCAAACAAACATGCATAGCTCGCTTTACAATGGAGTCTGAATTCATCGCCTTAGACAAGGCAGGTGAAAAAGCTGAATGGCTCCGAAGTTTCTTAGAAGATATTGCCTTTTTGCCCAAACCAATGGCCCCTATATGCATACACTGTGATAGTCAAGCGGCAATAGGAAGGGCTGGAAGCGTTATGTATAACGGCAAGTATCGTCACATAACATGAAGACATAACTATGTGAGACAACTACTCTCTAGTGGAAATATCACAATTGACTATGTGAAGTCAAAGGATAATGTGTTGGATCCACTTATAAAAAGCCTAACTAGAGAGGGAGTTGAGAAATCGTCGAGGGGAATGAGACTATGGACGAGAACAAGTCATCGGTCGGTAACTCTACCTAGAAGAATGAAGATTCATAGATCTAGGTTCAAGGAGATAAAACAAAGTCATTGATGACGGTTCAACATTGTCAAAAATTATTTTATGGTCCATTCTCATGATGAGACAATGTTCAGTAACCAGGATAAAGACTTTTTAATGGTTTCTAATTTTGATACAGGGTATATCAAATAGCGTATCTACAGGATAACACATTTAGAAACCACCTAGGTGAGTGTGAAGTGTAAGTCGCTTCAAGGACAATTCGGTAAGGCCAGTTCTCTAAGCACTTACTAACCGATATGTGTTCATGGCTGAAACGAACAAAACAATGAGAACTAAGAACAGTTGAAGGGTTGATTGTGTGACTCATGTTGTCTAGGTATACACCAAAGCTCGACGGTTCAAAGATATCAAATCTACGGATTGACCAAGTATATGTTCACTACAGAAAATTTAAAGGGAAACTTACTTACCAGATACGATTAACGTTTACTTACAAGACATAGAAGTTTTTCATGCATATGTTTTTAACAATAGCGATTCCCAATTCATGTGGGGGATTATTGGATATAACAAAGTGTGTGACTGGGAAAAAGAGAAGAGAATAATTGAAAAAATGAGGGAACCAAATGAAACACTTTCTTTACTTCTTAAAGAGCTATGAAGAAGGTTCCCCCTCGCGCCGTCGTCGTCGCTCGCTCGGCCTCGGCTCGGCTTTGGATTCGGATTCGAATTTGGCAAATGATGTGATTGATTGATAGATTTTTTGGACAAAATTTATTTAATCAATTTTTTAATCAAACAAATCTTGTTAATCTTATCTCTTATAAATTAATTCAGGACGTTAATTAATTAGTTAATTAACAAAATTAATTCACATGTAATGATAACGTTCCGAAAAATCATTTTTTGAAAAAAAGTCGTTAATCGTTACTTTCCCAACAGACACATTTTCTGAAAAGTTGTTATTTTTTCAAAAGATGCAACTTTCTGGATTAAACGGGTTTGAACAGATTTCTCTGAACACACACGTTTCTTGCTGAAAATGGCTATAAAAGGAAGTCATTTTTCTTTCTTTTTTAAAACGCTGAAAATTTTTCCTTCTCTACATATATTTTCTCTCAAAACCAAAGTGTTGATCGACTGAGTGTGTGTGATTTGTTGCTGTTCTTAAGTTCGCTAAAGTTGATGAAGTTTGAGGTATTGCTATTTTTTTTAACAGGATTAATCCATTTTATCTTGGGAGAAGTTAATCTTTAATCTCGGGTATAGTGAAGGGATTAAATTTTCAAGGAGACACAGTGATTTCTGTGGACTCGAATTATCTTGTTTTGCGTCTACTTCATCTTATTCGAAATTTGATGTCTCCTCTGCTAAGTACCTTTAAAGTGTTGCTTCAGCCAGTGTCAAAAAGGGTGTCAAGGTTTCTTATTCGATGTTGCCGTCAGGTTATTTTGTGCAAATTGCATTCATTCAAACTTTTTAATTCAAAGTTCTTCTATATAAGGTACATTTCTCAATCTATATATTGTTTTTATATCCTTACAGTTCATTGAATTAACTATCTTAAGTGTGTTGAATAAGTGTTTATTTGCTCATGAAAAAATGAAATTGGTTTGAAAAAATATTTAAGATTCACTACATATCAATTAAATTTGATAGATATTGTTATCTTCTTTTTTATAGATTCTTATCGGATATGAAGGTGGACAATAAGATAAATTATTTAATCACTAGAACCTAGCTAGTAAATAGAATTTGGGTCGAGACATTCTTTTAAGGTCCCATTAATGTGTAAATGAATGAAGAGGGACAAATTGATTATCTCAAAACAGTAAAGTAAATGTTCAACCGTTAAGACCTGATAAGGACAATTAATAAAATATTGTACAACTTGACGGAATAGTAAGTATTAATATATGACTTTAGACGTGTACAATAAGTTGAAAGGTTTGCATGAAGAATTAATTTAATATAAATTGAAATAATGAAATACTTAAAAAGCAAATCACTTTATTCTTACCATAAATTTTAAGATTCCTTCATTTGTGATATATTTTCCTCTTACTTTATAATTTACAATTCCTTAAATATTAGTTTTATCTTATACCACTTGCCATATATTATGGGATTCAACTCCTTGTATTAGTAGGACATTATTTATCCTGCAATAAACTTTTATCTTGAAGTTTATTACTCACTATGCCACTATGTCTTTTTTCCTCAGACTCTTTCCTATTAATTACTTAATCTTCACAACATACATTTTCATCTTCATCATCATAAATAATATTGATATTGTTATATGGTTCTTCATCATAAAGAATCACGTCGTCATCATCTCCTGATTGCATTAGCATGTTGTATGCGTCTAAAGTTTCGTCCCTGAAAAACAGCAAACAGAAAAGGAAAAATAGCAAGCAAACAATGATATTTGTATTTGAATTAACGCGAAGGTTACAATCTTTATGAAATCTTTAATAAAAGAAGTAATACTATGATTTTTCTCTTCATAGATGTTCTTGATTTGACGGAATACTTGCGGCTCAACACTTGGAGCGAAGACTTCTTTGTATGCGGAAGACTTGCAGATCACCACCGAAGAGCAACTATGTATTTCTGTATGTATGTAAAGCTGACTAGCTCCCTGGCTCGTATGACTAGCTCGCTTACTTTACTTTCGCTCAACAGCCTAGCTCTAACAAGCCAACTCCGTTCCACCAACGTTTATTGGAAAAAGCAACCCCAAAGATTTGGGACCAAAAGCGGTTTTGTGTTTTTTGGTCAGAAGAAGACCTCTTTATAGAGGCTTGAGTTAGGGCTTTAGGGGTATTTTGGTCCGAGCAATTTGACCCCTGGGCGTGAAAAACATGGGTTGGACTCATCTTGTCAACTTAATGGACTGACCCAAGTGACTTGGACTTGATTTAAGTCATACAATTTAAGTCATACAATTTAAGTCATACAATTCTTTACTTCTTTGAGGGCTACCGCTTCAGCCCATTTTGAGAAGTAATCTATCACAACAAGGATGTACAAGTGGCCTCCATAAGATTACGGTAGTGGTCCAACTACGTCTAGCCCCCAAGCGTCAAATGTCCAAGATGCCACATTCAGATGTAGTACATCAGGAGGTTGGTGCATAAAGTTTGCATGAATAAGGCATGCTTGACATCTTCGAGCATAATCCAAGCAATCTTTTTCCCATGGAGCACGACGACGGATTTCAGTCTTTCTCTTTGGATCTTCAGGAAGTATATTGTAGCACAAATAATCAATCAAGGCATGTCTCCAATCGACTATATTCACTTGTGAAACATCTATAAGCTGTTCAAGCTTGCTTTCTTCATTCGCATCTGGTGGTACTATATAATAAGTTGAGTTTGGTCGGGAGAGCCAATATTGAAGCCAAAGCAGCTAAGGCATCAGCTTTCTTATTCTCCTTTCTTAGAACATGTTGATGAGTTACATCTCCTAGCCATCTAATCAATTTTTGTGCATAGTCATGATAGAGGCGCAATTCTGGCTTTTTGACTTCATAGCTACCCAACAATTGATTGATCACTAATTCAGAGTCTCCAAAAACTTGTAATTGCAATTGCTTCATATCGACCGTCATTTCAAGCCCAAGTATTAAGGCTTGATATTCTGAAACATTATTGGAGCAACATTGTGTTAAGGTAAAGGAATATGGCAAGATCTCATCTTGAGAAGTGACGAATATCACTCCAGCGCCGGCTCCTTCACGATGTGAGGCCCCATCAAAGTACATCTTCCAAGGCGGTTGAACTTCAACAACCATTGCATCTTCATCAGGTAATTAATCAGTGAGTTCCCTATCTTCAGGTATCGGGTGGTTTTGCTAAGAAGTCTTCCAATGCTTGCCCTTTCACATCCTTTTGAGGAACATACACAATTTCAAATTGCTGAAACTGGAAGTACCATCTTGGTAGTCGATCATCGAGGACGGGTTTCGACATCACAAATTTGATGGGATTTGCTTTATAAACAAGATGGACGACGTGAGCTTGAAAGTAGTGTTTCATCTTCTAAATTGAAAAGACCAAGGCCAAACATAGCTTTTCGATTGGCGAGTATTTGAACTCATTTGGTGTCATCATCCTACTCAGGTAGTAAAGGGAATTTTCTTTCTCCTTCGCTATTCTCTTGGGCTAAGAGTGCTCCCACTGATCTTTCTTGAGATGATATGTAAAGTATCAATGGGTTTCCAGGAATATGAGCTGCTAAAACTGGTGGTTTGGTCAAGTAAGACTTGATGCTCTCAAAGGCATTACTACAAGCTTGGTACCATTCAAAAAATGTCCCCTTTTTCATAAGACGACTGAATGGTTGACACTTTCCAGCTAGATTCGAGATGAATCACCTAAGATATGCTAGCTTCTATTGCAAACTCTTCAATTCATGGATGTTTCTTGGCTCGACCATCGTCAGAATTACATCTATTTTTGCTTGATCAATTTCGATTCCTCGATGACGTACAATGAAGCCAAGGAATTTTCCAGAGGTAACTCCAAATGTGCATTTCAAAGGATTCATTCTAAGTTGATACCTTCGTAGTAGATCAAACACCATCCTTAAGTCTTGCAAGTGGTCGCACTTTTCTGTTGATTTCACTACTAAATCATCAACATAACATTCAACATTTTTTGTGAAGAATGTTATCAAAGATGTTCTGCATAGGTCTGTGGTATGTTGCTCCTGCATTCTTCAAACCAAAAGACATCACTTTGTAGCAATAAATTCCTTTAGGAGTGCGGAATGCGGTCAACTCTTCATTCTTTGGTGACATGTGGATCTGGTTGTAGCCGGATGAACCATCCATAAAATACATCGCCTCATACCCAGTAGTGGCATCAATCATTAGCTCAGGGATAGGAAGTGGAAATTCATCATTTGGACATGCATTATTGAGATCCCAAAAGTCGACGCAAACTCGAATTTGCCCATTCTTCTTCCTCACGGGGACAATACTTGAAATCCATGTGGGGTACTTAACTTCACGGATAACGCCAACCTTAATAAGCTTGTTAACTTCAGTTTTGATCACGCCGTTCAGCCTGCTTGATGGGACGTGCACCTCTTTTCACAGCAAGATGATGGACTTCAACCCTTCGGGTCTAATCCAGGCATTTCTTTGTAACTCCAAGCAAATACATATTTATACTCTTTGAGTAAGTCGAAGTAGGCCCTTTCCTCATCACTTGCTAGTGAAGCATCACATAAGTGGGTTTTGGATTTTCATCAGTTCCAAGGTTGATTTCTTTCAATGCATCAACCGTCACCTTTATTCTTCTACAAGTTCGGGTGGAACATCTTTAGCATCTTCATCTTCTTGAGGTTTTCCATCGTTGAAAGATATATGGTAACACCATGAAACATTCTCCGACTCTCCAGCAATTTTAATTGAAGAAAAAGTATGCATTTCATCTTGTGTAGTGACATGATATGAAGAGCCATCACTTTCTTCATCTTCCTCACGTTGCTTAGTGTAGACCACAACATGCGACTTTGCCTTTAGTACTTCTCCACAAGAGACCACAATGTTCGTATGTCACCTCATTTTGGAAGGGATTAGACTTTGAAAAGTCTTTCAGAGCATTTTGAGATTTGGGTAAAGCAGATGCTTGCATACCCTTGCTATTTCTCCGAACCTTGTTTTTTTTCCTCAATGGACCTAACCTCTCAAATACAGAAATCCTTTGTGTTGAGATTCCATGTCGATTGAAGACAGAAGGCCTCTTGTTAGAATTATCAGACTTATCTTCCGCAATTATGCAGTTGTTGCTCACCCTTTTTATGGAGAGGTAGATAGGTGGGGGCTTTTGGTAGCCCACCCCTTCACGTGGTTGCCACATAACGGGTTCGGACGGAAGCTTCCCCAATTTCGATAGTTCATTTGGAGCGAATCCAGCTTTTGTTAGCAGCCTGTAAGCATTAAGATCAAAACCTTCTTCTGTACGCTTAATTGGGAGTACTTCATATTTGGGTGACTTAGGGGCCACAAATTTATCGTGAAGTAATCACTCAGGAGCCATTGACTTCCCATGTAATTTATTGGATGACTTCATCATATCAATTCTTCTTACAGGAAGGGTCAAACCTTCCAGCGCATTTTCTCGCAACTGGAGAAAGTGGCCCTTGTCCTCCTTTTCCTTTGGGACATAATGGAGAATGGATGCGACCTTTTTATTTGAAAAATATCAATCATGTTAGACATCTTGTTTGGATTGCCAAGCTTTGGATCTTCCTTGTTTGTGACTTTTGCCTTGCCGACCACTACCTTAGCTATCTTGTTAAGGAGCCCGACATCTCTGGATGTTGTGTCATCAACTTTTATGGAATATTTCTTCAAGTAAAACTTTGCATCAACTTCAGTGAATTAATTATCATCTGCAATAATCCTTTTTTGCAACTCCATTCTCATAATACTTCAAACATTGGTGGTAGGTATATGAGATTAATTTGTTCTCATGTACCACAGCCTACCAAGCAAAATTTTATATGAAATCTTTGCATCAATTACATGTAACCACACGCTTGATTGTAACTCTCCGATGGTGAGGTCGATTTTGATGGTCCCTATGGACCTTTGTCCTCCTTAATTGAATCCTTGGATCATCAAGCGACTATCAGTAAGATCTGTCGTTGATATCCCAAGTGCTTTCATTGTGCTAATCGGAAGGATGTTGATTCCGAATCCTACATAGACTAGGATTCTATTTACCCTTTTCTCATGCGCAAAACCGACCATGAATAAAGGGCAATTATGAAATGTTACACCAAATAGAAGATCATCGTCAGAGATTGTGATTTTGGCCATACATGCATTTTCGACTCAAGGAGATAGATGTGGAGCATCTTTTGGTGATGGGAATGATGGATTTTCAACTTCAGGAGACGACTTTGGAGCATCTTTTGATGATTGATATGATGGAGTTGTATTTTTTTCTTCCTTTTCATCGATATTACAACATAGAGCTTTTGTGCCATCACATGTGAACTTGGTGTAGAACCAATTTGGCAAATAATCTCCAAATGTAATTGGACGGGGAAGCTCTTGATAGTGGTGCGCCTTTATTTCCTTCTTCTTTGAATGCAGACTCAAAGTTTTGGTTTTGGGTCTCCTTACCATCTTTTCCCTGACGTGTCACTTTGTTGTCTCTTTGTGCGAACTCATTTTTCGGCGTCTACGGCGAGTCACAAGAGTCCAACCCATATCATCAAGATCATCGATTGGGTCTTCATCTTCTCTCGTCGATCCGTCTCCTAAAGAAGCCACGTCACTTAGTATAGGAAGAGATCACAAATTATTTATATCAATGAACTCAAAGTCTCAAAACTTAATCATTCTTGTCTGATTGATGTTTGGGATGTATTGCTCATTATTTGCTTCAACATAATTGCAGGTCATGACCAGAATGGGTAAGTCAGAAGCGATACTGACTTGGTTTAAACTCAATTTCTCATCTTCAACTTCAATCTTCCTTTCGCGAGCTAAGTCCATGATTTTGTCCTTGAAGACAAAGCATTTCTTGATAGGGTGGCCAACCAATCAGTGATATTTGCAGTATTTTGGATCATCACTCCTCCCTGCTTTATCTGGTCGTTTCATATCTGGTAACTCAAAAAGTTCCATCTCAAGGAGTTCATCAAATATTGCGGAAACAACTGAGTCAAGAAATGGATAGTCCTTCCGCTGTATTTCCTTCAAGGTGAGATTTTGATTCATCCTTCCTTCAAAAGAAGTTGCTTTAGTGCTTTGCGTATTGCCCAACCTTGTGGTGAATTTCACATGAGAGGTATTGACTTTCTTGGATTCCTTGTTTTCAATCTTAGGCAAATATTTTCCCACTTTCTTAAATTCTTGCCTTTCTTTGACTTTACGGAGTTCATGGACAGGTGGTGTTTCAGTTACAACCGACGACATGCTCAAATCCATATCATGAGTGTGAGTGGCTAATTCTTCAAAAGTTTTAGGCTTTGTACCTTGCAAAATATAGCGGAGACCTCAATGCATACCTTGAATGCACATCTCTATGCCCAAAGGTTCACTTAGTCTATCTTTAGAGCTTAAACTTGCATGCCTCCATCGGTTGATGAAGTCAAAGAACGGCTCTTCATTTCGCTGACATGTGTTTTTAAGTTATACCATGCTTACAGTACGTCTTGTGCTATAGAAGCGGTTGAGAAATTCTTGCTCCATTTGTTCCCAACTAATAATGGAAGCAGATTCAAGGTCTGTGTACTAATCAAAAGCATTGCCCTTCAGGGAGAGGACAAATTGTTTGACGAGGTAGTCATCGTATGTCCCAGCATTGTTGCACGTTTCAATGAAGTGTGCCACATGTTGCTTTGGACTTCCCTTACCATCGAACTGTTGAAAGTTTGGAGGTTGATAACCGGCAGGCATTTCAAGCTATCAATCTTTGCAGTGTATGTCCTTGCATATGTCAAGGAGGATTTCATAGCAACCTCGTACTTTTCTTTAATGGTTCCCCTGATGAAATCCTTGATTTGGTTGATCGGGATCGTTCCGTTAGAGGAAACTTGGATCTCTTTATTGTTCCACTTGCTTTGAAGGGCGATCGACAGTCTCTTGTACTTGTAGACTTTTCCAGGCGCATTAATTGATTCTTCATCCATCATGCCTTCCACCCTATCAGTTAGTTTAACAATTCGAGCATCTTTATCTTGAACGTACTTGGTCAAGCCTTTAATAGCTTTTGCCAAGCTCGTATGTTATTCTTCTACGGATGAAGTACAAGTCACCATCCCGTGCATAACCATAGTATGTGATGGATAATGGTGTTGATTTTCCCAAACATGTGATACAAACATGTTATGTGGGGTAGATCCAGTGCACAAGACATCATCGTCGAGTAAAGCAGAGGGCTTTTGTGTGTAGATAGGCTCAATTGGGCAAGAACCCTCTGACCATTTCGGTGATGTCTTCTTTTGTGGCTTTCTCAAGAGACTTTACACATTTTGGGGACAAACCAAAAGCAACAACATATTCGGACGGCACTCGTGAGGCTTGTTGTCTCAACAACTTGGCTTGGTTGCTTGTGATAGGTCTTATGTTTCCCGCAGTAACATCAAGGATGTTTTTCACATCGATGTAGAATTTGGATCCATCATTTTTTGTGGAAGAAGATGCAAATCCAAATGCAGATGCAAATTTTGATACAGATACAGATTTCGATGTAGATGCAGATCTAGATTTCGATGCAAATGCAGATATGGACGTAGATCCAAATTTGGATACAGATGCAAATTTCGAGTTGATCTTCTCAGAATCCATCTCAATGTTCTTGAAATTTTATTTTGGAAGAGAAAAGATGAGAATTAAAGATTGTCCCATTGGGCGTGCCAATTTGTATGCGTCTAAACTTTCGTCCCTGAAAAACAGCAAACATGAAAGGAAAAATAGCAAGCAAACAATGATATTTGTATTTGAATTAATGCGAAGGTTAAAATCTTTATGAAATCTTTTATAAAAGAAGTAATCCTCTGATTTTTCTCTTCAAAGATGTTCTTTATTTGACGGAATACCTACGGCTCAACACTTGAAGCAAATACTTCTTTGTATGCGGAAGACTTGCAGATCACCACTGAAGAGCAACTATGTATTTATGTATGTATGTATTTGTGTCTTTCGGTAATAAGAAGACCTCTTTATATAGGCTTGAGTTAGGGCTTTAGGGGTATTTTGGTCCGAGCAATTTTGACCCCAGGGCCTGAAGAACATGGGTTGGGTTTATCTTGTCAACTTAATGGACTGGCCCAAGTGATTTGGACTTGATTTAAGTCATACAATTTTGACTTAGATATTAATCCAACTTTATCAACCAGAAATTGACTTGGTCAATGTATGGTGATTTAAGATTTAATCCAAATTTAAATGGATTTATCAATAAAACTTCGCTGTCTACACATGTTAACTATCCTATGTTTGTACTTCTAAAACTCATCTTCATTGCACGAACAATGATACAAGATTCAATCAAATTGAATATATCACTAGGCATTTTCGCTATAGAGAAAGAATTAATTAACATGCCATCAATCTCCATTCATCTTTTAATCTAACAAGTAAAACAGTAATAACGAGAAAATGTATTGAGGGACTTAAAATTTATCCAGTCCCTCGCTTATGTACACATTATCTTGGATTTTTAAAAATTTATTCTAGTGTAAGAAGAATAGAAATCAAATGTATGATAATGAATTCATTCTCCACGGGGAAAAAGCATGTTGAAATATTCGAGGTGTTTTAGTAATCTATCATTGCTTTTACATTAAAACATATTCCATAGTTTGAGAAATGGAAAAATAGAATATTCAGTATGATAATTAATGCAACTCAGGGACGATGAGGACATAATTAATGATGATGAAAATGGAAGTGTGTCTGATGAATATAAAGTGATCATGAATGAAGAGCCTGAAAAAGAAAAATAGAGTGGCGTAGAGAGAAACTATAAAGTTACTTGTTCACCTACAAAGAAGAAATTCTTGATGAAGAATGTTAAATTTTCCATGAAGAAAACTATGAAAGTTTCTCTTCTATAGGTACACAACAACTGCAATGCAATTAAAGATAAAATGAAAAACATCACCATAGAGTTAAAGTAGACGTTCGAGATTGACTTTGTTCTGCAATTGACGGTTGTTGATAAACAAGGAACACTTAGAAAGAGGATATCAGTGAAAATGTTGTGAACTCAAGGAGACATCTGCTACTATGAATGATATTCACATTGACAAGCGGTGTCGAAGTACTAGAAGTGTAATTCCATCTTAAAGGTGGGACAATTACTTTTGGGCAGGAAGAAAGTCACATGTGCGAAGCAAAGGTTATTTATGGAAGTTATATAAAACTGTGAAAACGTGGTTAGGAAAGGCTAGCCAGTTAATTATGATTCTAAAAGTTCTCTCCCTGTTTTTCTATATTTTCTGTAATTGTAATTGTAGTTTGTTCATCATCAAGAAAGTGTTTTTTTATTGTAAAAGTTGAGAGTGTTACATTGGTGCTTTAATCCAGAGGTCTCTAATGGAATATGAACAAAAACTCAAGTTCCTCGAAGACACCATACGACTGCTTCAAGTTCCAAAGGGTTCCTACTTTGAGTCAAACCTGCTTCAGTTGAATTAAGACAATTCTATGGAGTGAAACCTCAATCATGGGTCTTCCAAGCAGAGTGCTACTTTGAATATTGTGGAATCACGAAGGATCATAAGTTAACACTAGCATCATTCTACGTGGATGGTGATGCATTGGAATGGTACCAATGGTTATTTCTCAATAAACAGTAAGTTAATTGGGAGAATTTCACTGAGAAACTGCTGGTCCTATTTCATAAATGAGATCAAGAGGCACCAGAGGGTCGACTTGCTAAGCTTTGGCAGACCAGAGTCGTTTCAAAGTGGTTTCTAATGAGACGATGCATTTTCCAGATCAGGTATTAGCACAATTTCTTACTTCTGGATTGAGACCTGACATTAAAACAACTGTTTTAATATGTGAGCCTACTAAATTAAATGAAGCTATACGTGTATCCCATCCATACGAGTAAAAGATCCAACTTGAAGGGGTCTCCCTTATGCCTGCGTTCCATAAGGCTCCGCCATTTCTGTCAACTCCCGCTCATCCTTATAAAGTCTCAAATCCCTCTGTTGCCCAAACAACATCAAATTGTCCGCCCATGAGACACCTTTCCCCTGCAGAGTTACAAAGTCGATGGGAACATGGTCTTTGTTATTCTTGTGATGGAAAATACTCTCATGCTCACAAATGTTAGGTACTTCCCAACTTCCACTGTTATTTGAAGAGTCTGAGGCTGAAGTAACCTTACCAGACCATTTTGTGTCGGATGATGTCTAAGCGAAGGAATTACAATGTTGAGAGGTTCAAGAATAGTCAGATATTTCATATCATGCTTTATTTGGAGGAAATTCTTCTAGTACTCTCCGATTTACTGGCCATGTTAATGGTTCACCGGTACAAGTGCTTGTGGATAATGCTAGTTCAAATCATTTTATTCAGGCGAGGATGGCAAACTTTCTTCAGTTGGAGACTGAACCAACGCCAAGCTTAGCTTTTCGGTGGTGGTAGGAAGTGTACAGCGACTACGATGTGAGGGACCGACTAAAATAATTCCAATAACTATACAAGGCAGCAAAATAGTGGAAGAACTATACATTTTATCCCTTCATGGTGCTGATACAGTACTTGGGGTTTCGTGGCTTGCAACTTTGGGTCTTGTCCTTACTGATTTTACAAAGAGAATATTTGAATTTACTTTGAATGGTTCTAAGATCTCGTGGAAAGGGGATGCACCTACTAATATGCAACCGGTGCAATTACATAATCTGAGTAAATGGCTTCTACAGACGCAATTTCCTCATATTTTCATCTGCAATTGGTATCTGATTCAAAACCTTGATCTACTCTCCCCTTATGAATTAGAAATGTTGCTCAATACATATGATGATGTCTTTCAAAAACCTCTAGGATTTTTTCCTTCACAAAGTCATGACTATGCAATCCTGTGGAGTCCATACCCATTGTAGATAAACATAGCAAAAATGGTTGAATTTTGTTTGTTGATTATTGTTAAAGTCAACAAATGTTGCAACAAAATTCAAAGCTCACCATTTCTTTTTTCAACTAAAATCTTAGCAAGATTTCTCCATAGGTGAAAATGTTGAAATCTTGGGTTTCTTGTGATGTCATTGGTGACATCATTAGGAGTAGATTTTCCTATAAATAGAGAGCTCTTGCTCATTTCAAAATACACCAAAAAAAAAAAAAGAATTACAAAGGAGAGAAAAGAAGAGTGAGGCATCACAGAAGAAAATAATCTGTGAGGAAAAATAGAGAGTGTGAGCGGTATTGTAGTGAGGTGGAAAAATCAAAAGAGTGTTATTTCTTTTGAATGTGTAGTGGTCTTTGGAGTTTTACTCAGACATACAAGTGTAAAATCCTTACTATAGTGATATTCGTTGCTCCTCTCGGGTCGTGGTTTTTCCCTTATTTAGGAGGGTTTCCACGTAAAATCTTGGTGTCATTATTTCTCTTTTATTCTCGTTGATTAACCGTATTGTTGTGTTCCGCATTTGTTGCCTTTATTACCGCAAATATTATTTCTGTTACGGATTTATTCCCAACACTTGGTATCAGAGCACAGGTTCTGCTCATTTACAGAAATATTTTTTGCAGCTTATTGTACTATACTCAATAAAAAAAATGTCTGGAGTAAAGTACGAGGTAGCAAAATTCAACGGTGATAGCGGTTTCTCAACGTGGCAGAGAAGGATGAAAGACTTGCTCATCCAACAGGGTTTGCACAAGGCACTAGGCGGCAAATCCAAAAAGCCCGAATCCATGAAACTTGAGGATTGGGAAGAAATGGATGAAAAGGCTGCTAGTGCAATCAGATTGCACTTAACAGATGATGTAGTTAATAACATCATCGATGAAGAGAGTGCATGTGGCATTTGGACAAAGTTAGAAAATCTATACATGTCCAAAACGCTGACAAATAAATTGTACCTAAAGAAGCAGTTATATGCGCTACATATGGGTGAAGGTACAAATTTTTGGTCTCATTTAAATGTACTTAATGGACTAATCACGCAGCTAGCAAACCTCGGAGTAAAGATTGAGGATGAAGATAAAGCCATAGTGCTCCTAAACTCGTTGCCATCTTCCTACGATACTTTACCAACAACCATTTTACATGGTAAGGACTCTATTGAGTTGAAGGATGTCACATCAGCCCTTTTGCTTAATGAGAAGATGAGAAAAAGGCCTGAAAATCACGGACAGGCTCTCATCACGGAAAGTAGAGGCAGAAGTTACCAAAGGATCTCAAGTAAATATGGTAGATCCGGAGCTCGTGGAAAGTCCAAGGTCCGATCAAAATCGAAGGCCAGAAATTGCTACAATTGCGATCAACCAGGACACTTCAAAAGAGATTGTCCAAATCTAAAAAGGGGCAAAGGGGAAAGCAGCGGCCAGAAGAATGATGACAACACAGCTGCCATGGTGCAAAATAATGACGATGTTGTTCTCCTCATAAATGAGGAAGAAGAATGCATGCACTTGGCAGGTATAGAGTCGGAATGGGTGGTCGACACAGCAGCATCTTATCATGCCACACCGGTAAGAGATCTTTTTTGCAGATATGTAGCCAGTGATTATGGCAATGTGAAAATGGGTAACACAAGTTACTCAAAGATTGCGGGGATCGGAGACATTTGCTTAAAAACAAATGTTGGATGCACATTAGTGTTGAAAGATGTGCGCCACGTACCTGATTTGCGGATGAACTTGATCTCGGGAATTGCTTTGGACCAAGATGGATATGAGAACTACTTTGCAAATAAAAAATGGAGACTCACCAAAGGGGCATTGGTGATTGCAAAAGGAGTTGCTCGTGGCACGTTATACAGGACAAATGCAGAAATATGCCAAGGTGAATTAAATGCGGCTCACGAAGAAAATTCTGCAGATTTATGGCATAAAAGAATGGGTCATATGAGCGAGAAAGGATTGCAAATTCTTTCCAAAAAGTCACTCATCTCTTTTGCCAAAGGTACAACGATAAAATCGTGTAACTACTGCTTATTTGGTAAACAACATAGAGTCTCATTTAAGACATCATCTGAAAGAAAGTCGAATATACTTGATTTGGTATATTCTGATGTTTGTGGTCCAATGGAGATAGAATCGATAGGAGGTAATAAATACTTTGTTACCTTTATTGATGACGCTTCTCGAAAATTGTGGGTTTATATCTTGAGAACCAAAGATCAGGTGTTTCAAGTATTTCAAAAGTTTCATGCTCTGATAGAAAGAGAGACAGGTCGAAAGCTAAAACGTCTCCGAACCGACAATGGAGGTGAGTACACTTCAAGAGAATTTGAAGAGTACTGTTCAAACCATGGAATCAGACATGAAAAGACAGTTCCTGGAACCCCACAACACAATGGTGTAGCTGAGAGAATGAATCGCACCATTGTTGAGAAGGTGAGAAGCATGCTCAGAATGGCTAAATTACCCAAGACATTCTGGGGTGAAGCAGTTCGGACAGCGTGTTATCTTATCAATCGTAGTCCATCAGTTCCGTTGGAGTTTGACATTCCGGAGAGAGTTTGGACCAACAAAGAGTTGTCTTACTCGCACCTAAAGGTGTTCGGTTGCAAAGCTTTTGCACATGTACCGAAGGAGCAAAGAACCAAGCTAGATGATAAATCAGTTCCTTGCATATTCATCGGATATGGAGATGAAGAGTTCGGGTACAGACTATGGGATCTTGTGAAGAAGAAGGTCATCAGAAGTAGAGATGTAATCTTTCGAGAAAGTGAAGTTGGAACTGCTGATGATCTATCCGAGAAGGCCAAGAAAAAGAATGGTATAGTTCCTAATCTTGTTACCATTCCTTCTTCTTCTAACCATCCCATAAGTGCAGAAAGTATGATTGATGAAGTTGCTGAGCATGAAGAGCAACCTGATGAGATTGTTGAGCAGGGGGAGCAACTTGGTGATAATACCGAGCAAATGGAGTACCCAGAAGAAGAACAATCTCAACCTCTGAGGAGATCAGAAAGACAAAGGGTAGAATCAACCAAATACCCTTCCTCAGAGTATGTCCTTATCAATGATGAAGGTGAGCCAGAAAGTCTTAAGGAGGTGTTGTCTCATCCAGAAAAGAGCCAATGGATGAAAGCCATGCACGAAGAGATGGGATCTCTACAGAAAAATGGCACATACCAGCTAGTTGAACTTCCAAAAGGAAAAAGACCACTTAAGTGCAAGTGGGTCTTTAAACTCAAGAAAGATGGAAATGGCAAGTTGGTGAGGTACAAAGCTCGATTGGTTGTAAAAGGCTTCGAACAAAAGAAAGGTATTGATTTTGATGAAATTTTTTCACCTGTTGTCAAAATGACTTCTATTCGAACTATTTTGAGCATAGCAGCTAGTCTAGATCTTGAAGTGGAGCAATTGGACGTGAAAACTGCATTTCTTCACGGAGATTTGGAAGAAGAGATTTATATGGAGCAACCAGAGGGATTTGAAGTATCTGGAAAGAAACACATGGTGTGCAAATTGAATAAGAGTCTTTATGGGTTGAAACAGGCCCCAAGGCAATGGTACAAAAAGTTTGACTCTTTCATGAAAAGTCAAACGTACACAAAGACCTATTCTGATCCATGTGTATACTTCAAAAGATTTTCTGACAACAATTTTATTATTTTGTTGTTATATGTGGATGACATGTTAATTGTAGGACAAGACAAAGAGCTGATTGCAAAGTTGAAGAAAGATTTGTCCAAGTCATTTGACATGAAAGACTTGGGCCCAGCACAACAAATTCTAGGGATGAAGATTGTTCGAGAACGAACAAAAAGAAAGTTGTGGCTATCTCAAGAGAAGTACATTGAACGTGTACTAGAACGCTTCAACATGAAGAGTGCTAAACCTGTTAGCACGCCTCTTGCGAGTCATCTGAAGTTGAGCAAACAGATGTGTCCTACAACAAAAGAGGAGAAAGAGGGAATGGCTAAAGTTCCTTATTCTTCAGCAGTGGGGAGTTTGATGTATGCGATGGTGTGTACAAGACCTGATATTGCGCATTCAGTTGGTGTTGTTAGCAGATTCCTTGAAAATCCTGGAAAAGAACACTAGGAGGCAGTTAAGTGGATACTCAGTTATCTAAGAGTTACCAAAAGAGATTGCTTGTGTTTTAAAGGATCTGATCCAATCTTGAAGGGCTATACTGATGCTGATATGGCAGGTGACCTCGATAATAGAAAATCCACTACTGGATATTTGTTTACATTTTCAGGGGGAGATATATCATGGCAATCAAAGTTGCAGAAGTGTGTCGCACTCTCTACAACTGAGGCAGAATATATTGCAGCTACTGAAGCTGGCAAAGAGATAGTATGGCTGAAACGATTTCTTCAAGAACTTGGATTGCATCAGATTGAGTATGTCGTCTATTGTGACAGTCAGAGTGCAATAGACCTGAGCAAGAACACCATGTACCATGCAAGGACGAAGCATATTGACGTGAGATATCACTGGATTCGTGAAAAGATAGAGGATGGATCTATGCAGGTCATGAAGATCCCTACTAGTGAAAACCCTTCAGATATGCTGACCAAGGTGGTATCAAGGAACAAGTTTGAGCTATGCAAAGAACTTGTCGGCATGTACTCAAGCTAGAAACGTAGAGCTACCTCCTTCAGGGTGAATGGGTCTGGAGGGGGAAATTTGTGGAGTCCATACCCATTGTAGATAAACATAGCAAAAATGGTTGAATTTTGTTTGTTGATTATTGTTAAAGTAAGCAATTGTTGCAACAAAATTCAAAGCTCACCATTTCTTTTTTCAACTAAAATCTTAGCAAGATTTCTACATAGGTGAAAATGTTGAAATCTTGTGTTTCTTGTGATGTCATTGGTGACATCATTAGGAGTAGATTTTCCTATAAATAGAGAGCTCTTGCTCATTTCAAAATACACCAAAAAAAAAGAATTACAAAGGAGAGAAAAGAAGAGTGAGGCATCACAGAAGAAAATAATCTGTGAGGAAAAATAGAGAGTGTGAGCGGTATTGTAGTGAGGTGAAAAAATCAAAAGAGTGTTATTTCTTTTGAATGTGTAGTGGTCTTTGGAGTTTTACTCAGACATACAAGTGTAAAATCCTTACTATAGTGATATTCGTTGCTCCTCTAGGGTCGTGGTTTTTCCCTTATTTAGGAGGGTTTCCACGTAAAATCTTGGTGTCATTATTTCTCTTTTATTCTCGTTGATTAACCGTATTGTTGTGTTCCACATTTGTTGCCTTTATTACCACAAATATTATTTCTGTTACGGATTTATTCCCAACAAATCCGTCTACTTCCAAGTGCAGGACCAGTTAATGTGAAACCACATCGATATGCTTACTTTCAAAAGCAGGTTATGGATCAGTTAGTGTCTAGAATGCCAAAAGAAGGGACAATCAGAAAGAGCATAAGTCCATTTTCCTCTCCAGTATCGTTAATTCGAAAATAGATGGCACGTGGCAATTTTGTGTCGACCATCGTGCATTCAATGCAATCACAATCCGTGATAGATTTCCAATTTCTACCATTCTAGAAGTTTTTGATGAATTAAATGGTGCTCGCTATTTTTCCAAGTTGGATTTATTTTCTGGATATGATCAAATTTTGGTCTGACTGGAGGATGTCCCTAAGATGAAATTTGGCACTCATGATGGACATTATGAATTTCTTGTCATGCCATTTGGCCTTACAAACACGCCCTCTACCATAGAAGCAACTATGAATGAGATATTCTGACTTTATATGCCTTGGTATTCTTTTGTGACATTTTGATATGTAGTCCTACTTGGACTGATCATTTGGAACATTTGGTCTTGGTTCTTCAATTATTGTGTCAATTTCAGTTAAAGGCCAAGCGCTCCAAATGATTATTTTGATTGGAATCAGTTGACTATTTAGGGCATATTATATCATCTCAAGGATTATTTGTCAACCCAGGAAAAGTAGAATCCATACAGCAATAGGCAACACCTCATAAATGAAAAAAGTGCACTATTTTCTAGGCCTCATACAAGGATGCAACGAGCTTTGACATATCATTATGAGATGTTTTCCATTACTCAAGCTGTGAATAAATGGAGGCAATATCTTCTTGGTAGAAGCTTCACAATACTAACAGAACAACAGTATTTGAAGAACCTCACTAATCAAACCATCCAAACTCCTGAGCAACAGAGTTGGCTCACTAAGCTACTGGGTTATGATTTTTATATCATATACAGTCCTAGAAAACAAAATTCAGTCATTGATGCACTCTTTCGTAATTCAGATGCTTCTCTTATGGCAATTTCTGCCATGACCTTCAATCTAGAACAAGAGTTCAAATCCTTGAATCAATCACATCCAAAACTATCGGCTATTCAATAAGCTCTGCCAAACGATGTGGAGACTCAAATGGATTTACAATTAAGGTTTGTGTTGTTATTTTTTAAAGGCAGGCTTGTTATTCCATCAGATGCCAACTACGACACAAGCTAATGTTTGAATTCCACGCCATGAATATCGGAGGACATACTGGTGTGGAAAGAACATACCATTGATTGGCTTCAAATTGCGTTGGTGACAGATGCGCAAGGATGTGAAATCATTTCTTAAAACTTGTTATATATGTCAATAGATGAAAGACACAACTTGCATCCAGCATGTTTATTACAACCTCTCCTTATGCCAGATCAAGTTTTTGAAGACATTGCAATGGATCTATCAATTGCCTTCCAAGTTCTGAAGGGAAAACTACTATTCTTACCGTGGTGGATTGTATGACCAAATATGGTCATTCTATTCCCTTACCTTCCATATTCTCTACTCAACTGGTAGCTAAAGCATTCGTCGTAGGTGTAATTCATCTTCACGGACCTCCTGGCACTATTGCCACTGATCGTGCCCCAAGATTCCTATATTATTTTGGCAAGAAACAAATCGTTTGCAGGGTTCGACATTGGCTATGAGTAAACTGACGGATAATCCAAAGCTCTAATAAGTGTCTTAAACAATATCTTCGTTGTTATATTCCTGATGCTCCAACCTAGTGGGTAACCATGCTGCCTTGGGATGAATTATGGTACAATACTTTGTACCAAACATCATCAGGAATAACACCATTTAAAGCGTTGTATGGAAGAGAACCCTCAACTATCGCTCGATATATATTGGGGAGTTCTAGCGTTGTTCAAAAATAATTTTCTCAAAGCTCAAACAAAGATGAAGACGTTTCCAGATAAACCTCGTACTATTTATGGAGGGTGATTGAGTTTTCCTAAAATTGAAAATGTACCGACAACTTTCTATGCGGCTATAGAAGGGACATAAGCTTGGACGAAGATACTTTGGTCATTTCAAGGTCATCAAACACATTGGAGAGATGGCATATATATTGGAGTTGCCTGTCGAGGACAAGATACATCATGTGTTTCATGTTTCACTATTTAAGTATTGCTTGGGGGAACCTATCCAACAGGTAACACCATTGTATCTCCAAGATTGTCCTGACCAGACTGAGATAGATGACTTCAACCCCAAATTATGTCGGAACGTGGCAATCCTATCCAATATTGTGCTGGAATGTAGCAACCCTATCCAAAGTTATGCCGAAACATCGCAAACGATCCCAGTTAGCTTGCCGGAACATGGAAATCCGATCCCATTCACACACCACAATTACTATCACAAATATATCATCAAGATCATACATCTACATAATGATTTCATGGCTACATCATTCATCTACTCAGTTACAGCAAGTGTGATAAATATTGCAACATTCATATGCATACAAGTATCATACTGAAGCAAGAACATGCATACAACACACAATCATGAAATCACAACCATCACCTACCTCGAAATAAACTTGAACCCTAAGAGAATTGATCCTTCCCTCTCTGGATTCTTTCCGCTTGTTAGTGGTCTACAACAATTGATAATACACGGTAATCAATAGAAAATCACTAATTACCCGAATTACTCACAATTCTATAAACCCTATATCAAACCCATGATCCGAATTAGTCAATTTAGGGCTAAATTACACGATAGAAGCTATCAAGAAACCCTTGCACATCAATATTGACCTATTTTATTATGTTCTACGCATCAAAAAGTGAATTTGGAAAGTGAAAAGCTTACCTTTAGCCACAAGAATGGTGTAAAACGAGTTGGAATAGCCCAGGGCTCGTTCATTAGCTCTACAAGTCAAAAAGTGTCAATACAATAGTTTAGGGGTTTAATTAACGACTTAATTCGCGTCTCTTCCGATGCAGCGACACCCATCCCGCTGCAGCAACACCTTTTGGACAAGTTACCTCTTGTTCGAAAATCCCAATTTTCTAACTCCCGTCTCGTCCGCTATAGTGGCATGCAACTCGTTGCAGCGGCAGTGTTGCATGGCATCATGCCGCTTTAGCGGCAATTTTTGGGATAGAGTGTTCTTAGGGGGATTTCAATTCTTTCTTTTTTCTACACACACTCAGCCTACTACGCTCAGAAAATGCTATTAACGCTAAGATCGATTTCTGGAGATCTACTTATCCAAATTCAATTTCGTAAAGTCATACGGATTCCTTAACGAGTTATCTAACCAATAAAGTAATCAAATTCATATTCACTCCACCTGATTTCTACCATATCTCCCTACACCTTGATGACACCAATTTCCTTCAAATCTGGACAAGGTTGAAAAAATCCTAATACTACAAAAAAGTTTTTCCTGCCCTGGTTTTTTCCTCGTTGTCATTTCTATAACGATAGAACCCGATCATTACAATGAGACTAGTAATATTGACATTGACAAGCGCCGTCGGAGTACTAGAAGTGTAATTCCACCTAAAAGATTAGTTATGAAAGATATAAAAAAAATGTGAAAATGTGGGCAGGAAAGGGTAGACAGTTAATTATGATTCTGAAAGTTCTCTCCCTCTTTTTTAATCTTCTCAATCCACTTTTAGGCTTCTAATTTCATATTTCAAGTGTACTTCCTCGTATCAATGTTACTCACACTTCTTGGGTTTGTTTCTTGTTGTATTGTAATTGTAGTCAGTAAAATATATCACTTTATATATGTGTGTGTGTGTGTGTGACGAACGTGTAGAAGTTTTTCTTTCTCATGTAAACAACTTTATATTAAGTTTTTTTTTTTTAAAAAAGGGGTGTGTAACAGTGACAAAGGTAATTTTTAGAAGATGGAGATTGGCTGGCAAATTCAACACAAAAAAGTTGATAATGACACAGAAAAAAAGAACAATACGGCAATCACTACACAATGTCAGAATCATAATACATGATCAACAACAAAAGAGTTCACACGTCACGACCTAAAGATAGATATGATGACACTTGTCTTATCCAACCAAACAAGTAACCTAAAACCTAAATATAAGGATAATGTGGAAGTAAAATTACAAGTCTGAATGTCCTAATTTTAATAATAAAACAAGAACATACAAAGTGGAAGAGGAGTATATAGAGATGACAAACAACTAATTCACAACTCTCCAGAGTAAGCCTAAGACATAGAAGAAAAGAAGCAGTTATCACATAGATCCAAGCTCGTATCTACACAAGGGTTGTAATAAGGGAATGAGTATCAACAACACATTTAACTCAAAGTAAAGCAATATAGAATTCATCAATCCTAACACTCAATTGAACCTCCAAAACTACAACCTTCACAAAATCAAAAAAACATAATTGTTCACATATAATATAGCACATAGAATTTATAACAACGACCGAATGTATACATGTGATCATTAGAAAGTATCAATATCATCAATCAAAATTTTCATCAATAGGCACTCACAAGGTACTGATGTGCGATGAAATGAAATTTTCAATATAGTTATGCGCGTTTGTCCTAACGATACACATCTATTGAGACTCGGATCGTAAACAATGGGGGACTAATACGATATATATGTATCTTCTGGAATCATTTTCCTTCGGCACATATCAATCACCAGAACCATTTCACTTCGGCATCTCCATCACAATTTTCCCATAGTAGAGGCTTTTCAAATTCCACATATATAAGATGCTTTCAGATAAAGTATATATTAGTTCAATATCAGTTGCAATATTTATGAGCTATTAAGTTTACTACTATTATTCTTTTTTATCAATTTAAATTTGATTGAGAGAATTACATGTCATTGAGCAAGCATAGGGATGAAGGATCACCCGACTGTTTAGGACTGAGACCCATAATAGCAATCCATAAGTCCTAGAACTACTTGTTACCATAGGTTAAGGGTCACATGTTAAATCAAGACTTTCAAACAATGGTTACCCTTAACCTATGGTTACAAGTAGAGGCTTTGCTCAATAACTCATTTAGTAGAGGCTTTCAAACAATCATATTATATCCTTCAACTTATATTTTATTCGAATATTTTGCATAGTATTTTGGATTTGATAAACTATTAAAATTCAGATTCCGCATCAATTATTTTTTGTTTTTAGTATATACATCTTAATTTCATGGCAGCCCATGAGTTAGCTAAGGGTCATTTTGGCTCTAAGAACCGTGTTATGGCTAGGGGTAGTGTCGGTTCGTGACACATATGCTCCTAGAGTGATGTATTATGTGAAGCTTCTTTCTCTCTCAATTAATTTGTTCTACTATAGCCATTCTTAATTTAAGTGAGTAATATTTTTCATTTGACTTTTTATTAGAAAAATTAAAGACAATTATTCTAAAATATAAAATTCCTTTTACTTAAAAATATTAGTTAAGCAATCGTCTCTTTAAATATCAATTTTTGTTATCATTTTTATAATATTATTTTATAAAAATAAATGATTATGTTGTACTTTCATGGGTTTTCTTAGATCTATTTATAGATTTCAATATTGCGAGAAATTTTAGATGAAGACAAGAAGATTGAGGAACTAATAAATTTTCTGGCTACTTTATTGATTAGTACATATTTTAATAGAAGATTTTATCAATATATTGCACATGTATGATGTAAGGTGTTTTGTTTCTTTTATTAAGTAAATAATTAGTTTTAAAAAAAATGTACTACAATTTTTGTGAAAGATTAATGTGAATTGTTATAAGATTACTTAATTATCAATACCAATATGACTGGTTATCGTCTTAACCTACAAAATAGAACTATCCAATTACGTCGAAATTTTAATGCCCGGATATAGTATGATACACATTCATGAAAAATCATTTGTCCTCTTATAATATTACTTGATACAACCATGAGTAAAATGTTGTTGGAGACAAGCTCCTCGCCAACAGCTCTCTAGAAACAATAACAAGAAAGGAAATAAAGACGATGATGTTGGGTTTTACACGTGACACACAAACTTATCAGATTCTTGAATAAAATTGAATTAGGAGTTTTATGTCATTAGCCACGAAACTATTTTTTTAGTTTAGATTTATCTCAATTTAGTTGGTCAGAATTCGGTTACAATTAGGAGTATGTTGGAATTAAGCTACAATTAGGAGTCTAATACTTGTATATATAGAGTAACGATCTACATGGATACACACAGAGTAATATAGAAAATTTTTCATATCGTTTTCTTCTTTGAAGTTTCACATGGTATCAGAGCAACACTAGAAGCTCTGTTGTACAATTGTTTTCTCTTGCCTTCCATAAGTTTGTTCTTATTACTCCACTTGATTCTCCATGGGTAATGAATCACTTCATTCTCCCACAATTATAGCTAGGGCTGCTCCTGCTATTTTGGTAAATTAAAACAACACTTATTATCTTGATCCATCCGATAACCCTAGTATGAATTTGCTCAATGTCACCTTTGACGGTACTGGATATGTAAAGTGGCGGAGAGGTGTTTTGATCTATCTATCAGCCAAGCATAAGTTAGATTTTATCACTAGAGGTTGTAGATCTCCAGATTCACTCTTGCTTGATCATTCGAAATATGCAATAATATGGTGATTGTGTGGATTCTTAACTCTCTTAGAAGAGACATCTTCAGATGTTGCAAGTTATTTCACTAAACTTAAGAGAATTTGGGATAAATAAAAATTGTTCAATGCCTTATGATGAAACTGTGAAAAATAAAGATAATTTTTGGAGGTAGAAAAACATCTTAGATAAATATTAGGACTTTGTAGAATTGGGTAGAATAAATATATTTGATATTTATACTTAAAGAAAAATCTAGATAATTAGATACTTAGAGTAAAGTATAGAATAATCTAGATTTTGTTAGATAGTTAGAAGATAAGGTTATCTAGATTTTCTTGTAGATCTTTCTAGAATAATTTCTAGAAGCATCCCTATACTAGTATAAATAGGGGTGACCATAATCATTTGTAATCAACCCAAATCCAATAGTCTTCTTCTATATCAAACTATTTTTATTCAAAATATTCCTTCTACTTTCTAGCTTCCTCTTCCTTAGTTGAATTTTCCGATTTTAGTTAACGATCTTGGGCTAGCAGATGAATTCCCCAATTATACCCTTCTTCTGCTATTCTCTACATGGTATCAGAGCCATAGCCGTGGATTGGCTTGTGGGTGTTATTTCAAGATCGGGTTAGAGGTAGATTCAAATGGTTTGTCCATATGGATTTTAGCGGCCGTGTTAGTGGACTTGGGATGGATTTGTTGAATCAGTCCAATTACAAGGTATGTAAGACATGTATGGAATCATACCTTGTTGAAAAGGATTTGTGGGATGTTGTCAACGGGAATGACACAAGTCGACCTATTGACGGAGCGGAAAATAGCAGTGCATACAGGAAGTGGAAGCAGGTTAATGCGAAGGCGGAGTTCATTCTGAAGGGGACAATCTCCTCCAGTTTATTTGATCACATTATAAAATGTAAATCAGCTCAGGAGATATGGAGGACTCTTGATTACTTGTTCAACAAAAAGAATGAAGCTCGGCTGCAGATATTAGAGAATGAATTGGCTAATAATACTCAAGGTAAGCTTTCTATCTCCGTGTACTTTTTGAAGATCAAGAACTTATGTTCCGAGATATCTTTGTTGAATCCGAAAGAGGCTATTTGTGAAGCATGAATGAGAAGAATAGTCATTCGTGGGTTGAAGCCCGAATATATTCCATTTGTGATGTCGATTCAAGGATGGGCTCAACAACCATCCTTTGAGGAATTTGAAAATTTGTTGTCGTCACAGGAATTACTAGCCAAGCAGTTGGCTAGTGTGTTTGTCAAAGACGGAGAAGGAGATTCTCTTGTAGCTAACAAGAGAAACTTCAAAGGAAAATCAAGATATTTCACACTCTCGATCCTCAGCTGATCCTGAAAAGAATGAAGAGTATTCTAACTATAATGGCAAGAAGCCTCTTATATGTTATCGATGTGGAAACATAGGACACATAAAAAGATATTGCCAAGCCAAAGAGAGTAATATGGCTCAAAAAGTTGCTGAAGAAGAAGAGTGGGAAAAATGTTTAGCAATTGAGGCTCGAGCAATAGATGCCATGATCAATGTTGTCGGCATAAAGCAAGAAACTTTTGTGGATAATCCAAGTGGTGATATGGAAGCTTCTATTGAAGAAATCAAAGAAGAAGGTCCCGAACATGCAATATCTGAAACTACATGTGCTAGTGGCGACCTTTATAGTGAAAGCATTGATGGAGAAGTATTGGAAGCAGAAGTATTTGGTCAACCATCTTCAATATCAAGGCCAATGAATGACTCGAAGCAATTTGTGAAAGCATATGGAGAAAGTAAAGATCAAATAGAGAATGAAATTGATATAGAAGTCTCAAGGACAAAGGATATGATTTTTGAAAGTTCTGAAGATGCAAATAAATCTATCAAGAAGATGATAGATAAATATGACAGTGGATCATATGTAGGTCTTGAGACTTCACAATAAATTGATAGTGTTTTTCTGGATAATACAATTATCGAGAAGTTAAGAAAAATGGGGAGTCTGAGAACTCAACAAGGAGATACTTTCAATTGATCAATTACTAATGAAGAATCTTCATCAATTGAAGAAACAAGAGGACTTCGGAAGAAATTGAGACATGGCGCAAAGATTCGTTTGAGTTCTTCTACAAGTGTGGGATAATTTCCAAAAAATCACTTTCAGGGGGAGTGAAAAATAAAGATAATTTTTGGAGGTACAAAAACATCTTATATAAATATTAGGACTTTGTAGAATTGGGTAGAATAAATATCTTTGATATTTATACTTAAAGAAAAATCTAGATAATTAGATACTTAGAGTAAAGTATAGAATAATCTAGATTTTGTTAGATAGTTAGAAGATAAGGTCATCTTGATTTTATTGTAGATCTTTCTAGAATAGTTTCTAGAAGCATCCCTACACTAGTATACATAGGGGTGGCCATAGTCATTTGTAATCAATCCAAATCAAATAGTCTTCTTCTATATCAAAGTACTTTTATTCAAAATATTCCTTCTCCTTTCTAGCTCCCTCTTCCTTAGTTGAATCTTCCGATCATAGTTAACGATCTTGGGCTAGCAGAAGGATTCCCCAATTATACTCTTCTTCTGCTATTCTCTACAGAAACTACTTCCTTCAATTGCACAAGACTACTTCATTGTTCTCCATGAAGAATCACAAAAGGAGGTACATGCTAAACATACTCATGTACTTACTCTTCTGCTTTTTACAGTGCTGGACGAAATTCAAATGGGTAATGATTGGAAAGGGATACTTGAATATTGCTCAAAACAATAATATTGATGCTAGGAAATTCGAGAAAGTGTGTATGTATAGCAAAAAATCAGGTCATGTTAAGGAAGAATGCTATAAATTGGTGGACTACCCTGTTTATTATAAGTTCAATAAAACTAGGAAGGGAGATTTTCCTAACCAATATGTCAATAGTGTTATTGAAGGATAACATTAAAGGTCTTGGTGCTCGTACAATTTCTAATCTCGTCTTCGAGCAAAGGTTCTCTAAGGCACGGTGTTACCAATTGATTCAGATTTCCAAACTGTTCAAGAAGGAATTGGAGCATCAACTCCTAATGTCTCTGCCAGTGCAAATATGGCCGGTTGCAATACGCTTACAATATTTTTACCTCTTTCTATTTTAAGTTAAAGCACAATACATGGATAGTTGATTTTAGAGGCTCCCAACATATGGCCTATAATAAAACGCTTTTGCATAATATTGTCCTTCTTTCTATCCCTGTGACAATAAGTCTCCAAATTCCTTTGAAGTCACGGTAAATTATATGGGAAGTTTATTTCTTACTTCAGATTTAGAAATACATTATGTCTTATTTGTTTCTATTTTTAAACCGATTCTTTTGTCAGTTTGTTAAATTTGCACATAGTTTAATTGCAATGTAACTTTTTTATAAATTTAATTGTTCTGTTCAGGTACCTTTTTTGAAGAGGGACCAAGTTCTGGGTGAAACTACAGCGGGACTCTGTGTGATGGGAGATAACACACCTTAGACAAATCTTATTTCCCAAAAGCCTATGTTTCTTGTTTTTTTAATTCTAGTTCTTCGTCTATGTCTAGTTTATCTAAATCTTCAAGGATTCATATCCACAATGTTATGTCCAATAGTTGTATTAAGCCATCTTCTATTCCTATCAATGAAAATTGTTTTGCTTTTTATGTTTCTACACTTCTATGGCACAATAGATTAGGTCATCTGCCTTTGGCTTCTATGAAACATATTGATAGTATGCATTTAATATCTAATTTTGAAGACTCTATGCATTGTTCAATTTGTCCCATGGCTAGACAATACAAGCCTTCCTTTTTAGAATTTTAATCACTAGTAAACATTGTTTTGATCTCATCCATATCAGTACTTGGGGACCTTATAAGACACCAACCTACAAATGAGAGAAATATTACTTAACTATTTTAGCTGATTTCCAGATTTACTTGGACTTTTTTACATTGTGTTAAATAAAATGCATTCTCCACCTTAAAAGTGTTTATCCTATGTGTTGAAAGACAATTTTCTAATAAAGTCAGGGTTATAAGGTCTACCAATATTTTTGAATTGGGTTCTGGAAATCTAGCTACTGAAATTTTCTTTCTCAAGGAATTCTTTACCAAACTACTTGTGTGGGTACACCACAATATATTAGTGCAGTACAGCGAAAACATAGACATTTGATGGAAAATTGTAGAGCTCTAATGTTTCATTCCCATGTTCCTAAGCAGTACTGGGGGATTGTCTTCTCACAACCACATATTTGATTAACCGGTTTCCTTGTAAAGCTCTATACCTTAAATCCCCGTATCAAGTTTTATTTAACGCTCTCCCAGATTATTCTCATCTCAAACCTTTTGTGTGTATGTTTTGTTTCAACTCTTTCCTGTAATAGAGATAAACTCTGACAAAGGGGTTACAAAATTCTTACTTTACACTCTAAGTTAATCTTAATTTTTCGGGATGTCAATTTTATCGAGTCCATTTTTCCATTTTCACTCTCCAGACCACTATCTCAACTCTTCCCTAATTCATGTACTCTTCCCCATGATGATGAAGTTGCACTATATCTTTTTCCCCCTCTAAATGCTGACCCTCCTCCTCCATCTAATCCTACTCCTTCTCATACTTCCCCTTAGAGTTCTCCTGTTATCTAGTCCACCAGATCCACAGTTGTGTAGAACCACAATGAAGCATCACATCCCTACTTATCTATCTTCTTATGTTATTGGTAATGCTTTCTCTATCATTTCTCCTAATATCCCTTATTTTTCTTTGCGTGCACATTCTTTTCCACTATGACAACTCATAATCAATCTTTAGTAAACTCTATTTGTCAAATTGCTGAACCCACTTCTTATCACAAAGTTGTACTGCATCCCAACTAGAAGATCGCAATGACCTAGGAATTTGATGTTCTCAACTCCAACCTTACTTGAAACATCGTTCAATTGCCACCCGCCAAGAAGTCTCTGCCTGCATATGGGTATATAAAGTTAAATTTAAGTCGGATAGGTTTCTTGAGCGTATCAAAGCTCTTTTGGTAATTCGGGTGATACACAACGGAAAGGGGTTGACTTTACAAAGATATTTTCTCCCATTGTCTAAATGAAAACTATCAGATGTCTCCTCTCTATTGATGTAAAGAGTGGCTGGAAACTTTACCAGCTCGATGTCAACAACACTTTTCTTCACAGGGATCTAAATTAAGAGGTCTATATGCAATTTCCTCCTAGGTTTGTTACTCCTTCTCGTTCTCATGTTTGTTGGCTTTATAAGTCCCTTTATGTCCTTAAACAAGCATCTCATCAGTGGTATGCACGTTTGTCTTATGCTTTGAATACTAGAGGTTTCATCTACTCCTTGAACGACTATTCTTTGTTCTCTAAACACACTGGGAGTTAGTTACTTTTCTTGTTGTCTATGTTGACAACATCTTGCTCACTGGTAATAACCTATAGGAATTATAGAAATCAAGTTACTTTTACATTCTGAGTTTCACATTAAAGATCTGTAGAGAGGCTCTTTTTTCTGGAATGAAATTGATTCATGAGAATAGTGGTATTCTTATTACTCAGTGTAAATTTTCTATCAGGACTTTAATTGAATTTAATTGCCTTGAATCCAGATCTGTGTCTACCCCCCTAGATCCCACTGTCAAATTCTCTTCGTCTTGTGGACCTCCTCTTCAAAATCCTCTTGTTTACTGACAGTTTTTGTGAAAGCTAAATTTCTTGACCTTACAGTTCAAACCCTCAGTAAATATATGCAAATTACATGCCAAGGTCACCTTTCCACTACTTATAATACGCTGACATATTTATGTCGAGATCCTTGTCTTGGTATTTTCTTATCCCCAAACAAATCATTTCAACTCCATGCTTTTTGGGACTCTGATCGGGATTCTTGATCCAATACACGCCTTTCTGTCAGTGGTTTTTTTTCTTAGCCTTGGTGGCTGTTCAATTTCGTGGAAATCTAAGAAACAGGTGGTCGTCTCTCTTTCACAGAGGCGGACTACCGTTTGATGTGTCGCTTAGATTCAGCGATCACCTGGGTGTTTCGCTTGTTACATGATATTTTCCTCCCTCTCTCTTTGCCAATTTCTCTTCATTGTGACAACCAAGCAACCATCCATATTTCCAAAAATCCCGTTTTTTTACGAACGAGCAAAACATATCGAGCTTGATTACCATTTCTTCTGTGAAAAACATCTTAATAGCCTGATTTCTTTATCTTTTGTCTCTTATTCTTTCTCAACCGGTTGATTTGCATGCCAAAGCCCTTTATGGGCACTTCATCATTCACTTTCTTGTAAAGTTAGGTGTTCGTTCACCAGCCTCCGACTTGCGGTAGGGTGTTGTCACAGACAAGCTCATCTCCAATAGCTCTCAATAAAAAATAACATAAAAAGGAAATTATAACAACCTAAATCGTTGTAAATGGAGAAGCGCAAAAAAATCCATAAAAACATGGATACTATCCCGCTACTATGGGAAAAATGACGCTGGTGCGGCAACACTGCAATAGTGACTTACCCCGTTGAAGTGGTATTGGTGATACATAATTCAAATTTCGAGAAATGCTTATTTTTTTTCATCTTTCTTAATACACATACAAGTCGTAAATTACCCTAGAAACCCCAGAAAAGTTATTTCAAATTTGGAAAAGAAGGAGAATGATCTTTCTAGCGTGGGGATGGAAGAATCTTGGGAGATCTTGGCCATATTCACTGTAGCGAATCCGAAAAAGCTAGAAAATAAATCAAACTCCGTACAAATTGCTTGGCTTCCATGTAGGTTAGGGTTTTATGCATTGAGTAGTTGCAAATATGTTCTTATTGTGTAATATTTGAAATTAAGAGTAGGAGATATGTGTGGACTTCCGTGCATCAAGTAAATTCCATGTGGGTTAATGCTTGATGTAGTAAATATATGATTTATTGAATTGTTATTAGTTATTTTCTTGAGTAGAATTCCTTCATTAATCTAGGGTATTCAGTAGAAGGGGATGAATTTCGATCTATGCTAGGTTTAACCTATCAAAGTAACTCGCTATTGAATGTTTAGTAATGTTGGTTTTAGAACCCTAATTACGATCCCTATTTGAAGTTGAGGGGCTAAACTTGGGAGCTGGTGTGACAAGAATCAAGAGGGGAAGATAGTAGGTGAAGGTTGTGATTTCATGATTTGTATGATGTATGCATGTTCTTGCTTCATTATGATAATTTTATATATATGAATGTCGCAATATTGATCACATTATTGTAACTGAAATAGATGAATATTATAGCCATGAAATAATGATGTAAATATATGATATTGATGATATACTTGTGATTGTGATTGTGGGGGTGTGATTTGAGATGGGATTACCACGTTCCGGCAAGATAACTTAGATTTGATTACCACGTTCCAGCATAAATATCAAATCAATTTCCCATGTTCCGACACAAGTATTGGATCGGGTTGACATGTTTCGGCACAACTATGAGATCGGATTGCCATGTTCTGGCAAACTAACTTGAATCAGATACCAAGCCAGTTCACTAAGAGTTTGAGTTTGGGTTCCGTGAGATGACCAACTACTTGTGATAAGTTGTAGTGAAAAACATGTTATATTCTAGTATTGTGATGTATTTACACTGTGATGATGGAGTGTATATCTAATGATGATAGGGTATAGGTGGAACTATGTGTCGCTATGTGAGTGTAGTGTGATGTGTAGATATCTTATGAGGTGTACTTGTTGGAAACGAGTGATTTATCCAGGTGTTTGTCTGGGTAAGTAACAAGGGAGAATTGAGATAGAGCTATAAAATGAGGCAAGGAGAGACTTTATGGTTCGGGGTATATAAGGTGACGATACATTAACAATGATACAAGATTGATTGGTAGAAAAAAGATGATGACGTGGTTAGTATTATCTAATGTGGTTAGCATTATTTAGACCATGATTTAATAGAACAAGAGGTGTTAGCGATTGGGAAGAAAATGGTTAGTAGTTACAGAATTGGTATAAATTCAGGGTGTTGTACAAAAGGGGCAAGGGTAGAGAAATGAGTGGTATGTATGGAATCCTATTATTCTTTTCTTAAATTATGGGGTGGGTGTCAGATTGACCGATGATGTCTACCAGTACATGTGGTTGTAGTGATACTACTTTTGCTATGTCTTTTGACATAGACTGGATGCAGGTTTGGTGTTGTTTCATTAGGTTAACATGAAGAATTCCTCTGGGAGCTTCAACTCGTCTTCCTGCATGGTGGAAGCTGTGTTCTTTATTTAATTATCGCCCATCATTATTCGTAGTATCGCTTGTACTAGTTAGACAAGATCCATTGGGTTGTCAAATAATTTTACAAGTCTAACAAAGAGTGTATTTAATAAGTGTTATTTATTTAATCTCCTTAAATTTGTTGTCCGTAATATTTAATTTTCTGCATGTTTTCTCTATTTGTATATGATAGTTCTCCTATTTAGGTATTAGAGTGGGTGCCTTGCACGGCCTTGTGGGTTGGGTCGCGACAAATTCATATCAGATCATAGGTTATCGGTCTCCCCGTACAAGAGCAAAATGTGAACTAGACTTTTTTGGATTGGTGTGTTGACGTCCGCATTTAATATACAAAAGGCCAGGAAGCATTCTAGGAAGTTATTCCACTCCTTTCGTGCGAAGTGTCACTTGTGGTATGAGTTGATTCCAATTGGTATCTCCCGAGTCCAATTGGTATCTTGACGATATGGACCGATGTCGTTGATACAACCAAAGAACACCAACAAGTCAATTGGAACTGGAAGGTCCCAATTGGTGTCTAACCCTAGGGTATATAAAGAGCATGGATGGGCAGTAATGACCATCTATATGACGAACTAATTACAAAAAGTTAAACTTCATGTTCGTTATAGGTGAAAAATTATGAAGGTGTGTTCCTTGGTATTCGAATAATAATTGGAAAAGTGTTCCTTATTGTTTGAATTTAACTATATTGTGCATTATTGCTTTAAATTATCTATATTGTACATTTCTCGCTGAATGAATTAATTATATATGTGGAAGTATTATTGGATGACCTAACTTAATGACTGAATCGTTAGAATGATATAAGTTGTGACGTTAAGGTGTATCCAGGAAATGTGATGATTATGGTGTCGAACTACATTTCCGATTTAGAACCTGAACCTCGCTTATTCTAGTTGAATAAATTGAGAAGCCTGATGAGATGGTGAAAAAAGAGGTCGAATAAATATTGGAAAGTTAAAGAGTACCTAGAAATTCTAGGTCAAGGTTCTAGTTCCGTCTTAGCCGCTTCATCAGGATTTTTCACGCTTGCGTGGTGCCTCTACAGCGGGATTATCCCTCTAAAGCATTACAGAGAAGAACATGACCTCGCCAAAAATTTCTTGTTCTTCCTTGTTTTAAAATAACAACCCGGAATGGTGCCGAACCAATCCTTGCAACTCCTAAATCAGTGTTCAACAACAACAACAATAACGAAAAATGATTAAAAATTAAGGCGAGCTTCTTCAAACAGCCAAAAAAAAGCATCTGTGTGCTACAAAAACTTAGTAATGTTGAAAGGAAAAACATAAAAACTAATTGTCTTAATTTACAAGCCCAAGAGGGGAGAAACGAAATCAAATCAAGGACTCTTTGGGTGGGTGGTGTCCACTTCAGAGTCTATGTCCTCGTTGCACTGCAAGTCGACCTAGGCCTCATTCAGCATCAGAAACTGTGAGAAGTCCCCAGGGTTGAGCTGGGAAATATCCTTTCCCGGGGCAACACAAGTGAAGATGGACTTAATAGTATTACACATCCGGTCAATCAGGCGATCCCTCTCCACGCCCTTCTTTGTCTTCTGGCAGAGCTGGCGGCGAAATAACTCTACCTTAAGGGTAGTGTTGGGAGGGACCGGAGTGAAGTCAACATACACACTCCCCATCTTCTTCCATACGGTCTCCAGGTCTATCTCAAGCAATTCACCTGAGAGGGGGTCCTCACTGTCTGAACCAGCGGCTGCCCTGCTACTGCTAGCCCTGCTCGTCCTTCTCCTTCTCTTAAACACAAAACCTGCTTGAACTATTAGAGGGTGAATAAGGGGATCCATAGGTAGTATCTGATCAGCATCGAACAAGGGCAACCTTGATGGCTTTCATGGGACAGTAATAAGACAGGAAGAAACAATGCCTTATTGTTGCCTTGATAGAGCATCTTTCACTCGGAGATAATCTATACCCCCATATTCAGTTGAACGCCCGGTGTAGAACACATCACCAAAGAGCGCTAGGATATGTGACGTCATGTGGTTGCTCTATGGGCGAATCCTTCTAGATATCAGGTTTAGCCACCTCTTAGCATCTGGTTACCGATCAACACTAGTGAAACCCTCTGTTATAGCCAAGTAAACCTGATCCAATTTCAGAGGATCCACAATAGTGTCCCGCAGCAACCCAGGTCTATCTCCTATGCTTATCCTCATACTCTAGATTTGGGACCTCTGGCACCTCCAACACCTCATTAATAGTTGTGGGTTTCAGGGGAACTTCGACACCCGCAGGTAGAGCGATCATCTTGGGGAGCCTCATTCAGCGGAAGCTACCCAAACTCAACCAAAAAAGCAAAGAAAGTAAGAGATTTCTCCTCCACCTTGTGCAACACCAGCGCCCTCTCACATAAGAACCCTGTAGTACAATAATCGAGATTTCTCTCCCAACTAGCAGCATCTAGAAACCGGATGAAAGGGCATTATTGTCATTTGGACATGCCATTTTAAAGTGTTAGTGATAAAACATGATAAGTTAGGATAGTATAAACCAGGGAGGGAAGCCTAAACGGAAAGAGAAAAAAATTGGAAAAAAAGCCCAGCTACTGGCCTGGGCCATCCCGCTGGACCGGCCATCATCCCGCTGTGCAGCGGCCTATATTTTGGACAATTCTAGATGCAAAAGTGGCGTCTTTCATCCCAAAATCCCCTTTTTATTAGTTTTCAGTAGATCAGGGTATATTAACTATCCTAGAACAAGATTTAGCAAGTATTTCAACCAAAATAACCGCTAAAATTAGGTCTAATCCAAGTTCATGGCAATATGACTCTACAAATTCCCCCACCCATTTCCTATCAATTTACCCATGTTTTTGCATAATCCTTACGCCTAGGACGTTTTTTAAACATTGGGACGTAACCAAGCTACATTTTAAAACCCATTTAGCAACCTAGTTTAAATTCGAATGATCACCCCAACAACCATTTCGGTTTGATTAATTAATTAGCATGCTATCATTGTAATCAAGCAAGGAAGTAATGATAATGAAAAATGATGAGAAATTAACTTAATTTTGATGATTAAGAGGAGAATGGTCGAGAGTGTTTGAGAAAAATTTTGATAAGGGAGAAAAGGGAAAATGAG
The DNA here is from genome assembly GCF_001406875.1 of Solanum pennellii. Taxonomy (NCBI): domain Eukaryota; kingdom Viridiplantae; phylum Streptophyta; class Magnoliopsida; order Solanales; family Solanaceae; genus Solanum; species Solanum pennellii. The sequence goes on along the minus strand of NC_028645.1, from coordinate 21,275,928 downwards.
GGAAACAATTTCCTTTTCGGGAGATCCCCTGCTTTAGAGGCGCCGCTCAAGCCGGGAGGGCTTGGAAAATTTTAGACTTAGTTGTATTCGACCTTCGCGTGATTCTTGATAACTTAGTGTGGAATCCTAGTACTCCACCTGTGTGGTGTATTTTAACCCTCAGTTTTAGCGTGCATCAACATTTTGGGGCTTTTGAATCATTAGGGGTTGTGAACTTTCTTTGTCCAATTAAGAGTCGTTTCATTAACAAGGAGCATCTTGAAGTGAGAGTGTTTCATGATGGAGTTGTAGTTGTTCATGGATGAACGAGTGGTAAATTCGTATCCATTGTAATGACTTAAACCGTCATTAATGGTAAAGGGCGAAAGAAAATCTACACAAAATATGGACATTGTCCCACTATAGAGGGACACATACCGCTGGAGCGATAGCGGGATTGATGAGGTAGAATCCATATTTCAAGGAATCCTTATTATTCCTTCTTACAAAAAATAACATATAGGTCGTAAGTTACCCTAGAAACCCCAGAAAAGTTATTTCAAGTCTGAGAAAGGAAAAAGAGCTTTCTAACATGGGGATGGCAGAATCTTTCGAGATTCTGGCCGAATTCACCATAGTGAATCCGAAAAATCTAGAAAATAAATTAAACTCCGTACAAATTGATTGGCACCCAAGTAGGTTAGGTTTTTATGGATTGAGTAGTTGTAAATTTGTGCTTATCGTGTCATATTTGAAATTAATAGTAGGAAATATGTGTGGACCTTCATGCACTGAGTAAATTCCATGGAAAATTTATATACTTGTGATGCATTTTCGGATAGTCCTTGATGTAGCGAATTGATGATTGATCCAGTGTTCTTAGTTATTTTTCTTGAGTGAAATTCCTTCATTAATCAAGGGTGTTTGGTATAAAGGGATGAATTTTTTTCTTAGCTAGATTTAATCTATCAAAGTAACTCTTGTTGAATGTTTAGTAATGTAGGTAATTAAACCCTAATGATGATCCCTAATGGAAGAACTATGGCTGAACTTGGCCTCTGGTGTGATAAGATACAAGGGGAAAGATAGTAGGTGATAGTTGTGATATCTTGATTTGTGTGATGTATGCATATTCTTTCTTCATTATGATACTTGTTGTACATGAATGTCACAATATTTATTACGTTGTTGTAACTGAATAGATGAATATTATAGACATGAAATCATGATGTATATGTATGATCTTGATAATGTACTTGTGATTGTGATTTTGGTGTGTGATTGGGGATTGAATTGCTTGTTATAGAAAGCCAACTTGGATCAGATTGCCATGTTTTGGCATAAATATTGAGTTTCCACATTCCGGCACAACTTTTGAATTAGGTTTCCACATTACGGCACAACTATTGGATCGGGTTTCCATTTTTTGACACAACTATGGAATTGAATTGCCATGTTCCTGAAAGGTAACTTGGATCGATACCACACCGGTGCAATAATAGTTTGGGTTTGAGTTTTGTAAGAGGGACACCTACTTGTGATATGTTATAGTAAAAAACATGTTATTTTATGATATTGTGATGCATTTACACTTGTGATGATGGTGTGTCTATCTAATGATGATATAGTTTAGGTGGAACTATGCGTCGCTATGTGAGTGCTGGGTGATGTGTAGATATCTTATGAGGTGTACTTATCGGAAACGAGTGATCTATCGAGGTTTTTTATTAGTAAGTAACCAAGGTTAATTGTGATAGGGCAAGGAGAGACTTCATGGTTTGGGGTAGATAAGGTTGTGATAATTCAACAATGTAACAAGATTGATTGGTATAAAGAGGATTATAACGGTGGTTGGGATTATCTAATATGGTAGGCAATTTTTAGTCCATGATTTAATAAAACTAGAGGTGTTAGCGGTTGGGATAGAAATGGTTAGTAGTTAGACAATTAGTATAAGTTGAGGGTGTTGTAAGAAAGGGGCAAGGATGGAGAAACGAGTGGTAAATGCAGGATCCTATTATTCTTTTCTTAAATTATGAGGTGGGCTTCAGATTAACAAATGATGCCTACCAGTACGTGTGGTTATAGTGATACTGCTCTTGTTATGTCTTTTGATATAGTCTGGATGCAGGATTTGTGTTGTTTCATTAGGTGAAGACGAAGAATTCCTCCTGCAACTTCAAGTCTACTTCACGCATGGTGGGAGCTGTGTTCTTTATTTAATTTATTGTCCATCATTATTTGTAGTAGATCTTGTACCTGCTAGACTAGATCCATGTGTTGTTAAATTATTTTTTAAGTTTAAGAAATAGTGTATTTTGAAAGTGTTATTTATTAACTCTCCTTAACTTTATTGTCCGTCTTCTTTAATTTCCACATGTTTTTCTCGATCTGTATATGAGGGTTCTCCTCTAAATGGTAGAGCGGGTACCCGCACAGTCCGGTGGGTTGGGTCGTGACAAATTGGTATCACATCATAGGTTACTGATCTCCCCGTACAAGAGAAAAATGTGAACTAAACTTTTGTGGATTGGTTTATTTACGTCCAAATTTAATCTACAAGAGGCTAGGAAGCATTCAATAAAGTCGTTCCACTCCTTTACTCCTTTCGTACGAAGCATAGTTTGTGGTATGACTTGAGTCCAAATTGTATCTCCTGAGTCCAATTGATATCTTGACGATGTGGACCGACATGTTAAATACGACCAAAGAACACCAACAAGTTCATTGGAACTAGAGATTCCAATTGGTATTATAAAGAGCATGGATGCCTAGTAATGACCATCTATGGGACGAACTAATTACAAAAATTTAAACTGTGTTTGTTATAGGTAGAAAATTGTGAAGGTGTTTTCCTTGCTACCTAAAAAATAATTGGAAATGTGTGCCTTGTTGTTTGAATTTAACTATATTGTGCATTGTTGCTTGAAATTATCTATATTGTATATTTCTCGCCGAATGAATTAATAGTGTATGTGAAAATATTATTGGATGGCCTAAATGAATGATTGAATCGTTAGAATGGTACAACTTGTGACGTTTGGGTTTATCTTGGGGATGTGATGATTGTGGTTTCGAGCTACTGTTCCACTTTAGAACCTGATCCTCGCTTATCCTAGTCGAATAAATAGAGAAGCTCGATGGCATGGAGAAAAAGGAGGTTGGAAAAATATTAGAATGTGAAAAACTACCCAAAAATTATAAGTCAAGGTTCTGATTCCGTCTTAGCCGCCGCAAGGGGATTTTTCATGCTGGCGCGATGCCTCTACAGCGGGACAGAACCTCGCCAAAAATTTCTAGCTCTTCCATGATTTAAAATAACAACCCAGAATGGATTCGAACAAATCCTTGCAAACCCTAAACTACTGGTCAACAATAGTAGTAACTAAAAGTAATTTAAAATTAAGAGGGGTTGCTTTAGACAGTAAAAAATAAGCAGTTGTGTGCTACAAACACTTAGTAATGTTAGAAGGAAAAATATAAAAACTAAGCTTCTAAAATTTAGAAGCCCAAGAGAGGCGAAAGGAAATCAAAACAGGGACTCTCATGGTGGGTGGTGTCCACGTCAGAGTCCATATCCTTGGGGCGCTCCAAGAAGGCCCATGTCTCATTCAGCATTGGAAACTTTGAGAAGTCCCTAGGTCAAGCAAGGGAATCTCCTTGACCTGCGCGACGTAAGTGAAGATGGATTTAATAGTCTTCCACGTCCGGGCCATAAGTAGATCCCTCTCCACTCTCTTCCTTCTCTTTTAGCGAAGCTGGCGGCGGAGAAACTCCACATCAAGGGCAGTGTTGCGAAAGATCGAAGTGAAGTAAGCATCCTTACTCCCCATCTTCTTCAGTACCGTCTCTAAGTCTATCTCGACCCGTTGACCTGAGAGGGGGTCTTCACTGTTGAACCCGCAACCGCCCTACTACTGCTATACCTGCTCGTCCTCCTCCTCTTGCTCTTAGACACAAAACATGCTCGAACTACCAGAAGGTGAATATGGGAATCCATAGGTAGTACCTTATCAGCATCGAACAAGGTCACCCCTGCCCGCTCGCATAGGGTAGTAATAAGAATGGGAAGGAAGAATGACATCTTGTTGCCCTGATAGAACATCTTTCACTCGGAGATAATATGCACCTCCACATTAACATGAATGCCCTGTATAGCACACGCCACCACCAGATCCCTGGGATAAGTGATGTTGGTGCAGTTTCTCGATGAACGAATCCTCCTAAATACCAAGTGTAGCCACCTCTTAGCATCCGGTGACAAATCAGCACTAGTGAGGCCTTCTGCTGTATCCCAGTAAACCTGATCCCACTTTGCAGGATCAACAATAGTGTCCAGCAGCCACTCTAGGTCCATCTCCCTAAGTTTAGTGATGTACCGTGGTTTCACGACACTTTCAATGCTTTTTCCTTAAGTTTAGTGTGTGTCTAAGGCCTTTTTGTATTAGTTTTAATGTATTTTTCTCTTTGTTTGTAGGAAATCTGTCCAGGATGAAAACGTGGAAGAATTGTGCTGAAATTGCAGAAGTGACGACCTATGGAGCCCTCTACAGTCCATAGGTGGCCACAATCGTATGAAGGAAATGTTGTTGAAGGAAGATCGGGGAATTCTGACTAAGTGTGGGGTTACGGAGGCTCTCGATGGACCGTCACCTCCACGACGGACCGTCCTGCACATCCGTCATCGTTAACAAAAAGTATCTCCAGTACCCGACTTGAAAAGATTCTAAGTGTGGAGAAACAGAAGCCATCGACGGATCATCGTTCTCTCAACGGACCGTCATCCTTGTCCATCGATGGTAACAGTGAGTTGAAGAAGAAAGCATCTGAGAAAGAAGCTAAGTGTGGAACGACGGGGGGCCTCAACGGTCCGTCGGTCCGCTCGTTGACTCAGACGCATTTTTTGGGAAGATTTTCCTTAAATAGATTTCCTTTTTATGTTAGGATTTCTTTATTATAAAAACTCGTAAAAACCTCATTTTCGGGGTTAGACTATTGGGTATTTTTCTGATTTCATTGTTTGAGTTGTGAACTTATGATTTTGGGAAATTATTCAATTTTCCGAAAATCGTTTATTGCAAGAGTATTGATTAATTCAAGTAATTTTCTTCATTCTCATCAAAGTATGTGCATGAATTCTCATAAAACTAATATGAATTGTGTGATTATTAACATGGGTAACTAAATCCATAGTTGGATTGTGGGAACCATTTGTAATTAACAATCTAAAAAATGGCTAAAATAATAATCCTAGAATAGTGTCTTGCATGTGTTGATAAGTCTTTCGTTTAGAAGTCTTTTAACGAGTGCACGCGTTAGAACTCACCTTGTTGCTACTTGCCGGACCAGGGAGGTAGATAATAAGAAAAGAATTATCAACGTAGATTTAGTATATACTATCTAATAGGCTAGTGTCGATTGGTGCGAAGTAACAACTAAGCCATACATCGATTATGATGTTTAATATGAGGTAAAGCTAAGGTTTAGTAAAGCATACACACGTGCCAGACCAAGGTGCGGAGTGAAATTCCCTAGTTGCCGGACCAAGGAATTAGGGATACATAACTTACAACTTTGCATGCAAGATATTAGGAAATGATTGTTATAGCTAGAATTACCGCGTTATGAACCTATCGGGAACACTTAATCCCTAGTTACTTTCATTACTTTATAAAAATCAAATCTTTGAACTTGTCACTTGTTTACTTAGACATAGCTTATTACATTCGTTGCTAAAAACCCCCCTTTTGTTGCTTGTTTTTGAAAAGAACTTGACTAAATAGAAGTAATAGTAGGTTTAAAGTTAAGTCTAAATCATTTTGCTCGTGGGATCGACCCTAACCTCAAAGTTGGGTTCTTTACGTGATAAAACCGCTTATACTTCTTTTCGAGAAGTAAATTTGAGTGTATCAAATTTTGGCGCCGCTGCTGGGGAAAGTGGTTTTAGATTAACTTTAAGCTTATTACCCAAGTTTAGTCAACATTTTACTAGTTTTACTTTTTCTCTTTGTTTTGTCTCTTGCAGATCTAACTTTCGTGTATGCCAAGTATGCGGAGTAGAGGAGAACCCATACTCTCACCTGACTCCGTACTAGAGCGTACACTGCGTACAATGAACCGAAATTTGGGTACTCTCGATGATGATCACAACCCGAAACTTCCACCACTTGATGCTCATGATTAATTATTACCTGAAAATCGTGGGAAACGTGAAATATGGAGGCAATCTCCCGCTCCATGCCCTCAAGAGTATTATAACGGATATGATAATATTACTGACTCGGACGGGCCACTTGTCTTGCCTCCCCTACCACACGTCCATACATTCGTGGTAACTAGTAGTCTGATGCAAATGCTCACCGCAAGAGGTTTATTTTCGGGGCCACCTTATGAGGATCCACATTCTCACATCGCCAAGGTGAGGTCGGTGTGTAAGAGTTGTGTAGGGAGGCCTGATTTGAATATGGACGTAATTGGGTTGAGAGTGTTTCTTCTTTCAGTGATGGGAGAGACCGCTATATGGTTTATGGAGCTCCCCTATAACTCAATCTACACTTGGAATCAATTGAGGGATGTGTTCTTAGCATGTTACTACCCGCTGTCTAATAAGCTAAACCACAAAGATAGGGTGAACAACTTTGTGGCACTATCGGGAGAATCAGTAAGTCGTTCTTGGGACAGGTTCACTTCGTTCTTGAGAAGTGTCACCAATCACCACATCGATGATGAGTCACTGAAAGAGTACCTCTATCGGGGACAAGATGATAATAATAAAGCAGTACTGGATACGATAGCGGGTGGTTCTTATGGGGAGTGTCCTTATGCTGAGATTTCTGAGAAGTTGGAGAAAATCTCCCGAAATAATAAAGCTTGGAGCACTAAGAATTAAGATACTGGGAGAAACACTTTTGCAGTGCAATCCACACACAACCCAGTCACATATGAGATTCGTGAAGAAATGGCTCAAATGAGAACTAAGCTTGGGTTGGAGTTGAAACACGTCACTTGGGGTGCAGAAAAGGTAAATGCGGTGAACAACTTGTCTAAACCACCACCACCGATTGATGAGTATTACTATGAAGAGGACTCTTATGTGGTAAATGAGCAGACGGGGGGTTTCCGACCAAACGCCTAAGGCTCCAATCAGGAGAATTGGCGCCTAGGTCAAGGAAATCAAGGTCGGAACTATGGTAATTACAACCGAGAGGATCATTATGTCCGAGATGGAAATTACGACCGCGACCACAACTTCAATCGGGGTAACTATGTTAACAGAAATGATAGGAGTGGGCCATATGTTCCACCTTAAAATCGTGAAGTTGCTCCTAGGGATGGTGGAGGTAGTATGACTCGAGTTGAGGATATGTTGCAGAAAATGATGAGGAGGTTTGATGCTAGTGATGAGCACACTAAAGAATTGAGTAGTGACTTAGCGAGTATTGGGAAAAAAGTTGATGCACATGCAATCTCGATCAAGCATCTTGAGTTGCAAATGACCCAATTGTCTTCAACTGTGAACCCACGCCAATCGGGCACTCATCCTAGCAGTACTGTCCAAAATCCAAAAAATAATGGACATTGTATGACAGTCACAACTCGAGGTGATAAGAAAACCATTGACCCACCGATGCCATCTGGTGTGTAGAAAATGTGATAAGAGGTGATGATGAGGTAGTGGAGATTAGTGGTGAGTTAGAAGACAAAACGGGGAAAGAAGCTGAGGTACCCCAAAAGGCGATCCCCATGCCTAGACCACAACCTCCATTCCCACAGAGGTTAGTGAAAAAGACCGAGGATGATAAATATCGGCGTTTTATCACTATGCTCAAACAACTCTCCATAATGTCCCTTTGATAGAAGATCTTGAACAAATGCCCAATTATGCCAAGTTCATGAAAGATATGGTCACTAAGAATAGATCGGTCAGTTTTGAGGATGATGATAGAATGTAGCATTGTATTGCTATTACTACAAGGTCTCTAGTGCAAAAGAAAGAGATTTCGGGTGCCTTCACTATTCCATATACAATCGGATTATTAAACTTTGCGAAAGCATTATGTGATCTTGGGGCAAGCATAAATCTCATGCCTCTCTCTATTTACAAGAAATTGGGTGTGGGTGACCCAAAGCCCACTGCGATGCGGCTACTGATGGCCGATCGAACGGTGAAAAGGCCTATTGGGATACTCCACGATGTGTTAGTAAAGGTGGAGTCATTCATATTTCTGGTTGATTTTATGATTCTAGATTGTGAGGTTGATTTTGAGGTGCCTATTATTCTTGGGAGGCCATTCCTTGCTATGGGTAGAGCCTTGGTTGATAAGGAGAAAGGGAAAATAAAATTTCAGTTGAACAATGAAGAAGTTACTTTCAACATTTGTAGGTCCATGAGGAAGAATGGTGAGATCCAATCGATATCTGCCATATCTTACAGGGTGGAAAAGTCATCTAAGGTACGAATAGAAGAGCGTCTGGGTATAGAAGCACTAGTGGCAGTGACCATGAATTTTGATAGTGATTGCATTGAAGAGTATGGGTCATTGGTCGCGGCACTTAATCGAGGTGATGTCCGGTTTAAACCAAAGAAGTTGGGGTTAGATATGAAGCATCGCGAGTCACCACCTGCGAAACCATCTATAGAGCAGGTTCCAAAAGTAGAACTTAAGGCTCTACCACCTTATCTGAGGTATGTATTCTTGGGAAAAGGTGACATTTTGCCGGTAATTATTGCATCAGATTTGAATGTGCATCAAGTTGAGAGTTTGGTGGAGGTGTTAAAAAGGTTCAAAAGAACTATTGGGTGGACTATTGCGGACATTATTGGGATCACTCCCAGGATTTGTTCACAGAAAATCCAACTCATGCCCAATCACAAGCCAAGTATTGAGCACCAGAGACGTTTAAATCAACCTATGCAAGAGGTGGTGAAGAAGGAAATCATTAAGTGGTTAGATGCTGGATTTATATATCCAATCGCCGATAATAGTTGGGTATGCCATGTTCTGTGAGTACCTAAGAAAGAGGGAATGACTGTGGTCCCCAATGAGAAAAATGAGCTTGTTCCGATGAGGTTAGTGACTGAAGGGAGGGTATATATGGATTACTAGAAATTAAATGCATGGCCCGAGAAAGACCATTTTCCTATGCCCTTCATGGATAAGATGCTGGATAGACTTGCAGGAAAGGGGTGGTACTATTTTCTTGATGGCTATTCGGGTTATAATCAGAATTCTATTGCCCCGGAAGATCAAAATAAAACCACCTTTACTTGTCCTTATGGGACCTTCGCGTTCAAGAGAATGTCGTTTGGGTTATGTAAAGTACCAGCCACATTTCAGATACGTGTGATGTCAATATTCTCCGATATGGTAGAGGTCACTATTGAGGTGTTTATGGATGATTTTTTAGTGGTTGGTGACTCCATTGAGCGGTGTTTGAGTCATTTGTCCGAGGTTCTTAAGAGGTATGAAGATTGCAACCTTGTGCTAAATTTAGAATAATGTAACTTCATGGTTAAAGAAGGTATTGTATTGGGTCATCGCATTTCAGAGAAGGGCATAGAGGTTGATCGAGCCAAAGTTGAGGTGATAGAGCGACTTCCTCCACCTATCTCTGTAAAAAGGTGTGAGAAGTTTTCTTCGGCATGCAGGGTTTTACAAGGATTGCACATCCTTTGTACAAGTTGCTTGAGAAAGAGTGTATGTTTTATTTTGATGAATCCTGTCTTAAGGCATTTGGTGAGTTGAAGGAAAAGTTGGTGTCTACACCTATCATCATTTCTCAAGATCGGAGCAACCCATTTTAGGTGATGTGTGATGCGAGCGGGGTTGCTCTTGGTGTGGTATTGGGACAAAGAAGGGACCAATTCCCTCATGCCATTTACTATGCTAGTAAAGCCCTTAATGAAGCTCAAATGAACTACACAGTGACTGAACAAGAGCTCCTTATAGTAGTCTTTGCTTTTGAGAAATTTTGCTCCTATTTACTTGGAACGAGGGTTATAGTGCATATTGATTATTCTGCTTTGAGATATTTGATGGCAAAGAATGATGCTAAACCGAGGTTGATTCGTTGGGTATTACTATTGCAAGAATTTGACTTTGAGGTAAAAGATAGAAAAGGGACCGAAAATCAAGTTGTTGATCACTTCCCCCTATTAGAAGATGAAGCAATGAAAAAGTTAAATGAAAAGGCTGAAATTGATGATACTTTCCCTAATGAGCATGAATTGGCTGTCTCCCAAGATTTGATTCCATGGTTCGCAGATTTTGCAAATTATCTGGCCCCTGATATCATGCCACCGGACCTGTCCTTTCATCAAAGGAAAAAGTTCATGCATGATGTGAAAAAGTGTTTTTGGGATGATCCATACTTATATAAGAGTTGTGCCGATGGGCTTATTCGGCGTTGTGTGACGGAAGTTGACATGTTGAGTGTTTTGGAGGCGTGCCATTCTTCGCCTGTAGGTGGCCATCATAGTGGTATCCGGACTATCTTGTGACCATCCACCAAGATGGTCATGAGTTCGCCAAGGCATGTGATAGATGCCAAAGAGATGGTGGCATTTTGAGAAAGCTTTAGCTCCCTTTAAATCCCATTCTTGTGATTGAATTGTTTGATGTGTGTGGCATTGACTTTATGGGCCCTTTTGTGAGTTCTCATGGGATGAAATACATTCTTGTGGAAGTCGATTATGTGTCAAAATAGGTAGAAGCTATCGCACTTGCGAATAATTAAGGGAAGAGTATCACCGCGTTCTTGAGAAAGAACATATTTTCTAGATTTGGCACCCCAAGGGCTATTATCAGTGATGATGGATCCCACTTTTGCAACAAGTTGTTTAAGGGATTATTGGAAAAATATGGGGTTCACCATAATGTGGCCACTCCTTACCATCCTCAATCGGTGGGCAAGTTGAGAGGTAAAATAGGGAGATTAAGCAGATTTTGGCAAAAACGGTGAATGCTAGTAGAAAGGATTGGTCAAGGAGACTTGATGATGATCTTTGGTCCTAACGGACAACATACAAGACTCCCATAGGTATGTCCCCATACCAATTTGTATATGGGAAGGCTTGTCACTTACTGGTTGAATTAGAGCATAAGGCCATGTCGGCAATGAAGAAGTTTAAACTGGATTGGAATGAGGCTGTGGAACAGAGGTTAAACGGGTTGAATGAGCTTGATGAATTTCGCTTGAAGGCATATGAAAGTTCAGCCCTCTACAAAGAAAAGATGAAGAAGTACCATGACCAAAAGATTGAGAAGCACAATTTTTTTGTTGGGGATTTGGTGCTTTTGTTCAATTCTAGGTTGCGTTTGTTTCCGGTCAAACTCAAGTCCAAATGGACTGGTCCCTATTTGATCACCAACCTATTCCCTCATGGTGCGGCTGAGTTGTAGAACAAGGAGGGTGTGAGGTTCAAGGTGAACGGACAGCGAATCAAAATCTATCTAGGGCATGTTGAAACAGCGAAGGAAGTGATCGAGGCATACCATCTTGATGAAGTCTGAGAAATCAACAGTCCTCCGTCGTTCCGCGACGTTAAATCAAGCGCTGATTGGGAGGCAACCCGATATGTATCCTCTAGTAAACAATAGGTTTTTCATGATTTTCTAGGCATAGTTGCATCAGTTTTGCTTTTATCACTTATGTCACGTCTGAATGTTCGTTTATTTTTCTTTAGAAGTGTTAGCTAGAGCGTAGAGTAGGGTCCTTGTCCAAAAAGTGTCCAGAAAACACAAAAAGATTAGCTTAATGGGTGTTAAATGTGCAGGAACCAAATCACCAGAAATCTGCAGAAAATTAGTCTGGTGCACCCATCGATAGACCGTAGGTAGGATCCGTCGTGCCCAGGTATGTTCTTTCTATTTTTCTATGTTAGGGCACTGTCGACGGAGGGGTCAATGGACCGTCGACCGGCTTATGGTCTGTAGACGGGGAATCATCAATCCCTCACCCACCAACCCGACCCAACCCATCTGTCTACATATTAAAAGTTTTTAAACTCTTCAGTTACCCACCTCTTCACATAACCCCCATAACCATTTTCCTCCCTATTTTCTCTCATTTTCTCCCACTTCCTGACCCATTCACTCCCATTCCATCATCAAATTCCCACACTTCCCCCACTTCCACATAATCCATTCTCCCCCAAAATCTCCCATTTTCTTCAGTTCCTTTGCCGATCGGTGGTTGTGGGGTGGTTGTTGCTGTTGTTCAACTACTAGTGTTCATACTCTTTCTCCTCTACTACAGTTGTCAGGTCTGTTTTCTGAGCTGCAAGATTAACTTTTGTTAATATTCCTGATTACCGTGATGTCTAACTGTTTGGGTACTTAATTTGGGACCATTTTTCATGCTAAAACAAGCACACAAAAGTCCTAAGTCCTTTAGAACACTGAAATTGAAAGGGATGGGGGTGTATTGTTAAAAAAATTGTATGTGTTTGCATGATTGTGTTCCTGACCTAGGGTTTGATAGGACGTCGAAAATGCATGTTAAAACTAGGAAAATTCATACCCTACGAATGATGGGATATTGGGTGAATGTTTAGTAACTTAGGCCTAAGAATACTTCAAATTAGTATGATAGGGTACCAAATTGGCTGCAAAACTGTGTTCCCTGAAGGTCTGTACGAGACCCCGTCGACAGACCGTCGATCCCGCGATGGACCGTCGATCCCGCGATGGACCGTCGTTAGGGTCCGTCAACCCCGATTTCTCGAGTTTACTCAACTTATCCATCGATGGACCCTTATGATTGACCGTCATCCTTTCGACGGTCCATCCTGCACAACCGTCGACGATTTCAGAACCTTTGCTTCTGATTTATTATAGAATTAATCTAAGTGTCCGTCGACAGACCCTTATGATGGTCGATCCTGCACAACCGTCGCAGCCCCTTCGAAGGTCCTTCCTGCACAACCGTCGATGGTGTTAGACCTTTGTTTCTGACATTTTTATAATTACTTCCAAGTTTCCCACGACAGACCCTTATGACGGACCGTCGTCCCTTCAACGGTTCGTCCTACACAACCGTCGACGATGTCACAACCTTTGTTTCTTACGTTTTTATAATTTCTTCTAAGTGTCTCGCGACGGACCCTCATGACGGACCGTCCTGCCTTTGACAGTCCGTCCTACACAACCGTCGACACTGTTAGAACCTTTATTTTTGATGTTTAAAAAAATATTCTAAGTGTCCCTCGATGGACCCCAATGAAGGACCGTCGATGGGTTCGTCCTACACTCTGTACTTGTACTTCTATACTGTCATTCCTTTTCTATGTTTTGCTTCTTTCACTGGTACTAACTACTTCTCCCTACAGGTACAAATGGCACCTAAACACGATCGTGTCTACTCACGAGGGCGTTCCAAGTCAGTCGCCCCGTCGAACCTGCTTATCATAAGCTCAGATGCTGAGTGTGGCCCAGAGTACATGCCACCAGGCACCCGCACTACTACCTATGTTTCCCCCCCCCCCCCCC
>NC_028645.1:21250679-21262294 GCF_001406875.1 Solanum pennellii | reverse complement strand
TTCCCCCCCCCCCCACCTTACTAGAGTCACACCCACGAGCTGGCGCCTGGCATTGTCACTGCCTCCCAGTCGGACGAGGAGCGCATACTGACCGGCACACCTTCTGGGTCGGCTTCACAGTCCGAGGGAGCATTTGGTTCTGTGGAGGCATCCGGTTCTGAGGAAGATTCCGGCTTTGTAGAGGCTTCCATATCGGAGGAGGCTTCTGCTTCTGCCTCATCTGACGAGGCTGCAAGTGCTGACTCTACTCCAGCACACTAGACTGGTGTCCCCGCTCCGGTTGCATATCATCCCGACCGGTGGTGTGTCGAGGGGCAGTACAAAATCTACACTGATGCCAAGATTCCCAATGACAAGGGGTTCATGACCCGAACCCTCACACTTGAGAGGCGGGTTCTCACGGGGAGTCTTCCCACCATACTGGTCATTCATGAGTTATTCACCCGACATCGGCTGGAGTGGATGGCTCGAGATGTAGGATACTATTGCAAGGAGATGGTCCGAGAGTTCTACTTCTCATATGCGGCGACTATCCGATCTGAGCTGCGCAGGCGGGCAGCCACGCCAATCCTGCACCGTTGGAGTACGTTCGAGTCCGCGGCAAATGGGTTTACATTTCATTACAGGCCATCCGCAGATTTCTCTATGGCACGGATGTTGATGCCATACGAACTCCTCTCACCGCCGAGTTTGACTATCGGTGGAAATTGATCAAAGATGGCCGGTTCCAGTGTGAGCCAGAGGTGAGAGAGACCACCAAGCGGTGGATTGCATAGTGCCTCTCTGTAGATGGTGAGGCTGCCGATTGGGTGCGGGAGCCCAAGGGGAGTATCAAGAAGGCGAACCTCACCTTCACAGCTAAGTTCCTATGGTTATTTATCTAACACTACCTTCCCCCCACTGTTGCTGATATTATTGTAACCTGGGATCGTGTAGTTTTATGGCTGCCATGGTTTCGGGGTTCGAGTGGACTTCGCATGGTTATTACAAGCGGTGATGCACGAGAGGGCCTTTAAGGCCACTACTACTTACCCATTCCCGTGCATGGTTTTTGCATTAAGCAGGTCTGCAGGAGTGCCTGTGTGGCACATTGATGTGATCAAGACCCCGCCTAGCCAGGTTGATATCGATCTCATCTTAGATGAGGCCAATGAGTTGGCTCCCAATAGAGGGCCCCATATAGAGATGCAGCCACTAGGTAAGAACCTGGCAGCCATCGTAGAGCAGGCCCAAGGGGCTAAACCAGCTACATATGAGCCTACCGTCACCACTCTAGTCGAGTCTATCCAGGGTAGTAGCACCGCTCCGAGCTCCTCCCGCTCTATCCCATATGCTACACTGGTCTCGCTTGCTAAGGTCCAGAAACTAGAGTCCCAGATGGCCACACTTCTGCGTCACATCAAGACTTGGATGCAGAGTTCCATTGCTGAGGCAGAAGAGCGTATAGAGAGGGAGATGGCCCAGCACACTGAGCGGAAGATCATGGAGGTCCTCCAGCGTTTGGACGCATTTGAGCTGTGGGTTATCGCTCAGCCAGCCCCTAGAGTGGATGTGACGACTCTCCAGAATGTTGTGGAGAGTCTGAGAGCGGACTTGGACACTATACTGGAGGCTTGGGTGCCTGAGTCTGAGGCCCCTTCTGCAGAACCTGCTGAGGATACGGTGATGACTGCCCTATTCGCCACTGCTGATGTGCCACCACCTCCACCATGAGAGCATGCCAAAAGGCACCAAAATAGAGATGAGAATGAGTCCCGGGCTCGGAAGAAGGAGCGCCATGAGTTGGAGGCTGCAAGGAGAGCCTCACTGATTGATGAGTATGCCCATCAGTTGAGGGTTATCGAGGTGGCTGCTGGGGCATCTAGTTTCGGAGTTGCAGAGGCTGAGAGGAGCACTACTGATGGTGCTGTCATTGCTGAGGACACTACAGATGGTGTCCCTACTTCAGAGGAAGCGGGTTCCCGGAAATCGGACCCGCCAACTTGTTGATCACTGGCGATTTGTGCCTCAGGTTTGCTTCACCTACCACTCTGTCTTATATACTTTTATGCATTGGGGACAACTGCATGTTTTTTTTGTTAGGGGTGGGGTAAATGGAAAGTGAATGCTAGGGTGAAGTTTGAGTAGCCAATCTCACGATCCTCTCTTGGGGTTTTCTTGCATGTGTTTTTTTCCCCAAGAGACTGGTTACTATATTGTTGAACCGGTATGTTGGTATCTTTAGTACATAGTATAAAAATGGACTATGAAGCATGAGGCTAAGCAAAATGATATCCTTATTTAAAGAAAATGCTGCATAACTAGGCACAGTTACTGATAAATGTGTGTCTCTAAGCATGACATAGAGACACACCACTGCATGACCCTAAATCTAAAACTTGAACTAGGTTTCTGATAATTTGGTAGAGTAATGAGTTTTTTCAAGTAGTGTGAGGAAAATTTGAATATTCCACCATTGGTACTGAGCTAGATGGTTAGTCTTGCTAAAGGTAAGTCGTAATAGACAACTAGGAAAGGATCATAAGCCCTTGTTTAATAGAGCCAATCTTCAGCCTAAATAACAGAAAACCGAATGAAATTGATCCCATCTTTATCCAAATGATTTGAGCTTAAAATAGAACTTCCTTTTTCACCCCAACTGATCTTTTCTGGGAACAATGTGTTGGCCCTGGTCGCTCCTTGGACATGTGCACCTAAGCTTATGCCAAAAGCATAAGTTGAGGGTGGCTAATGCAGAAACCAACCTTGTCGTGGCCCTTACCCTACTTCGGGTATTGTGTACCTTGACTCATGGCAAAGCCATGAGTTGAGGGTGGCTATTATGAGGAATGCTCCGGAAAGTAGGGTTGATTGAAAAAGAGAGAGAAAGAACAAAAGAAAAGTGACTCAAGAAAAGTTGAAAGAAAAGTGAAAAATATTTGAAAATGTGAAAATACAAGAAAGAAAAGAAAAGAGTTACTTACACAAAAGAAGAAAGAAGGGAGAATAGCAAGGTGAAAGAATACAAGAAAATTAAGCAATAAGGCGGAATAAAATGATGAAAAGGTAGGACGCTTAGATATTATGTCAAGGAGGGCAATAAGTCTCTAAAATAAATCTAAATGTACCCTACCTGACCCCGAGCCTAAGTTACAATCTATAAAAGTCCTATCGTGATCCTAAGACTCTATTATGGTGAACTTAAAGTAGTAAAAATAAGGGCAAGCCTATGGCAATAAGTATAAATGAGGTGTGAAGTTGTTTTGAGAGTGAGTGTTGAAAAATAATCCTTATACTCAAACTGAATTCACTGTGTGAAATATGAGGATCTTGTTTTGAAGTGAAGCCACTAGTTGCAATACCGAAAAATTGGTACCTTGGTGAGACATCAAAGAGGATAGGTGTCGGTGTGTGGTGAGTCTGTTTAATGGTCTGATCCGCATGAGCAAGCCTAATAGTGATAGCATGCATGAACACAATAAAAATAATCGGGATTGATAGCCAGATGATTGCGAAAGCTAAAATAAGGATACTCTTGTACAAAGATTTTGTGGTGAGTCATAATGCCTCGCTTGACGACAAACAACGAATTTAAGTTGAGGGTGTTGATGTACCGTGGTTTCATGGTATTTTCAATGCTTCTTCATTAAGTTTAGGGTGTGTACAAGGCCTTTTTGTATTAATTTTAATGTATTTTTCTCTTTGTTTGTAGTAAATCTGTCCAGGATGAAAACGTGGAAGAATTGTGCTGAAATTGCAGAAGTGACGACCTACGAAGCCATCGACGGTCCGTCGACCCCTCGACGGTCAGTAGGTGGCCACCGTCGTTTGAAGGAAATGATGTTGAAGGAAGATCGTGGAATTCTGACTAAGTGAGGGGCTACGGAGGCGCTCGACGGATCATCACCTCCACGACGGACTATCCTGCACATCTGTCATCGTTAACAGAAACTAGCTTTAGTACCTCACTTGAAAAGATTCTAAGTGTGGAGAAACGGAAGTCATCGACGGATCGTCGTGCTCTCAACGGATCATCATCCTTGTCCGTCGATGGTAACAGTGACTTGGAGAAGAAAGCGGATGAAAAAAAACTAAGTGTGGATGACGGGGAGCCTCGACGGTACGTCGTGGCCTCGACGGTCTGTCGGTCCGGGCGTTGACTCAAACGCATTTTTTGGGCATATTTTTCTTAAATAGATTTCCTTTTTATGTTAGGACTTCTTTATTACAAATACTAGTAAAAACCTCTTTTTTGGTGTTAGACTCTTGGGTATTTTTCAGATTTTATTGTGCTAGTTGTGAACTTGTGATTTGGGAAATTATTCTATTTTCCGGAAATCCTTTATTGCAAGAGTATTGATTAATTCAAGTAATTTTCTGGATTTTCTTCAATCTCATCAAAGTAAGTGCATGAATTCTTATCAAACTAATATGAATTGTGTGATTATTAACATGGGTAACTAAATCCATAGCTAGGGTTGTGGGAACCATGGGTAATTAACAAGGTAAAAACTAGCTAAAATAATAATCCTAAAATAGTGTCTTGGATGTATTGATAATTCTTTCGTTTAGAAGTCTTTTTAACGAGTGCACGCGTTAGAACTCGCCTTATTGCTACTTGTCGGACCAAGGAGGTAGATAATAAGAAAAGAATTATCAACCTAGATTTAGTATAAACTATATAACAAGATAGTGTCGATTGGTGCAAAGTAACAACTAAGCCATACATCGATTATGATACTTAATATGAGTTAAAGGTAAGGTTTAGTACAACATACACACATAGCCGCACTAAGGTGCGTAGTGAAATTTCTTAGTTGTCGGACCAAGGAATTAGGGATACATAACTTACCACTTTGCATGCAAGATACAAGGAAAGGATTGTTATAGCTAGAATTACTGTGTTATGAACCTGTGGGGAACACATAAGCCCTAGTTACTTTCATTACTTGATAAAAATAAAATATTTGAACTTGTCACTTGATTACATAGACATAGCTAATTACATTAGTTACTTAAAACCCCCTTTTTGTTACTTGTTTTCGGAAAGGATTTGACGAAATAGAAGTAATAGTAGGTTAAAGTTAAGTCTAAATCATTTTCCTCGTGGGATCGACCCTAACCTCATAGTTGGGTTCTTTACTTGATACGACCGCTTATACTTCTTTTCGAGAAGTACATTTGAGCATATCATTTAGCCTCGTACTCCAAATTTAGTTCCTCTGACACATCAAGCACCTCATTAATAGTATTCGAATTTAGGGGAACGTTGACACCCTAAATGCGAATGACCGGGTAATGGTCACCCTAACGTATGGTGGGGAGGATGGCATAGAACTCCCTCACCCAGGTAGAATGAGTGTATGGGCGGCTTCAATCAGCGAAAACCACCCAAACTCGACCAAAAGCGCATAGAAAGCAGGATCATTTTCCTCCTCCTTATGAAACACCAACACCCTCTCACAGTAGATTCCTGAAGTAAGATAATCGTGATGCCTCTCACGACTAGCAACATCTAGAAACGGAATGAAATGGGCGTTATTGTCATTTGGACCTGCCATTTGAGAATGACGTGAGAAAGCAAGATAAGTTAGGATAGTAGAAACCAGGGAGGGAAGCTTAAATAGAAAGAGAGAGAAAAATTGAAATAGGAGCCAAAATACTGGTCTGGGCCATCCTGCTGCAGCGGCCATCATCCTACTATAGTAGGATGATGCAGGTCGCTACAAAAGGATGGAGGCCGCTGCAGAAACCTTTATCTTGGATAAGTTCCAGACATGAAGGTTGAAACTTTCATCCGTAAATCCCCATATTTATTAGTTTTTAGCATATCAGAGTATATTAACTATTCTAGAACAAGAATTAGCAAGTATTTCAACCAAATAACCCCTAATTTATATCTAATTCGAGTTCATGGAAAGATAACTTTTTAACTTCCCCCACTCATTTCCTATAGATTTACCCATGTTTTGGTGGAATCCTTACGCTCAGGATGTTATTTAAACATTGGGAACGTAAGGGAAGTAACTATGTTATGTTTTTCCATCCCATTTAGCAACCTAGTTAAAATTTGAATAATCACCCCAACAATGGTTCCCATTCGATTGGTTAATTAGCATGCAATCATTGTCGTCAAGCAAGAAAGTAATGAGAATGAAAAATGACAAGAAATTATCGTAATTTTGATGATTCGAAGAAGAGTGATCGGGAGTGTCTTGAGAGGAAGTTTGAATAAGTGAGTAAAGGGAAAATGACTGAAAGAATCTCCTTTTTAGGAGAGCTTTCGCTCCAGCAGGCAAGGCTTGGAAAATTTTAGACTTAGTTGTTTTTGACCTTCGCGTGATGCTTGATAAACTACCCTAGTGCGGAAGCCTAATGTGCATTTTAACCCTCCTAATGTGCGTCAAAACTTTGGGTGTTTCAAATCATTAGGGGCCTCAAACTTTCATTGTCCCATGGAAGAGATGTTCCGTTAGCAGGGAGCGCCCAAAAGTGAGACCGTGTGATGATCAATCCTTAGTTGTTCGAGAAGGAACGAGTGATAAATTTGTATCTATTGTAACAACCTGAATCGTCATTAATGGAGAAGGCAAAAGTCCGCAAAAAATATGGACATTCTCCCGCTACTGCAAGACAGGTGCCGCTGCCATGGAAATTTACCTCAATGTAAGGGGATTGGTGAGGCAGCATCCAAATTTTGAGAAATTTTTTATTTTTCCATCTTTCCATAAATAACATGTAGGTCGTAAATTACCCTAGAAACTCCAAAAAGTTATTTGAAGTTGGGAAAGAGGAGAAGGAGCTTTCTAGCGTGGGGATGACAAAATCTTGCGAGATCTTTGCCATATTCACCATACAGAATCCGAAAAAGCTGGAAATGAAATCAAACTCCGTACAAATTGTTTGGCGCCCAGTTAGGTTAGGTTTTTATGCATTGAGTAGTAGTAAATTCGTGCTTATCATGTAATATTTGAAATTAATAGTAGGATATATGTGTGGACCTTCGTGTATCGAGTAAATTCCATGGAAAAAGTCTTACACTTATAATGCATTTGGGGTTAGTGCTTGATGTAGCAAATTGATTATTGATCGAGTGCTCTTAGTTATTTTATTGAGCAGAATTCCTTTATTAATCAAGGGTATCCGGTAGAAGAGGATGAATTTTAGTCTATGCTAGGTTTAACCTATCGAAGTAACTCGTTGTTGAATGTTTAGTAATGTCAATTTTAAAACCCTAATGACGATCCCTAATTAAAGAACTATGGCTGAACTTGACCTCCGGTGTGATAAGAATACAGGGGAAAGATAATAAGTGATGGTTGGTGATTTCATGATTTATGTCATGTATGCATGTTCTTGCTTCGTTATGATACTTGTTGTATATGAATGCCGCAATATTGATCAAGTTATGGTAACTGATATAGATTAATATTATAGCTATGAAATCATGATGTACTTGTGACTGTGATTGTGGTGTGTGATTGAGGATCGGATTGTCACGTTATGTCAAGCTAACTTGGATCGGATCGCCACGTTCCGGCATAAATATTGAACGGGTTGCCAAGTTTTGGCACAACTATTTTATCGGGTTGCCACATTCAGGCACAACTATGGGATCGGATTGCCACATTTCAGCAAGCTAACTTGGATCGAGTAACATGCCGGTGCACTAACAATTTGAGTTTGGGTTCCCTGAGAGGACCAACTACTTGTGATAAGTTGTAGCGAAAAACATGTTATATTCCGATGTTGTGATGTATTTACACTTGTCATGATGGTGTGTCTATCTAATGATGATAGGGTATAGGTGGAACTATTTATCGCTATGTGAGTGTTGGGTGATGTGTTAGATATTTTATAAGGTGTACTTGTCGAAAATGAGTGATTTATCGAGGAACTTTTCTGGGTAATTAACCAAGGAGAATTGAGATAGGGCTATAAATTAAGGCAAGGAGAGACTTTATGGTTTGGGATAGATATGGTGACGATACATTAACAATGTGACAAGATTGATTGATAGTAAAAGGATGACAATGGTGGTTAAGATTATCTAATGTGGTTAGCAATGTTTAGGCCATGATTTAGTAGAGCTGGAGGTGTTAGCGGTTGGGAAGAAAATGGTTAGTAGTTAGAGAATTCGTATAAGTTGAGGTTGTTGTAAGAAAGGGGCAAGGGTGGAGAAACGAGTGGTATATATAGGATCCTATTATTCTTTTCTTAAATTATGAGATAGGGGTCAGATTGACCGATGATGCTTATCAGTACATGTTGTTGTAATGCTACTAATCGTGCTATGTCTATTTGACATAGTCTGGATATAGAATTGGTGATGTTTCATTAGGCGAAGATGAAGAATTCCTCCAGCAGCTTCAACTCTTCTTCCCGCATGGTGGAAATTGTTTTCTTTATTTAATTATTGCCCATCATTATTCGTAGTAGCACTTGTATATGCTAGACTAGATCCTTGGGGTTGTTAAATTATTTTACAAGTTTAACAAATAGTGTATTTCAAAAGTGTTATTTATTAAATCCCCTTAACTTTGTTATCCGCCTTATTTAAATGTTTTTCTCTATTTGGATATGAGGGTTCTCCTACTTATGTATTAGAGTCGGAACCCGCACGGTCTGATGGGTTGGGTCGTCGCAGAAATAAGGACGATGATGTTGGATTTTCCAGGTGGCACGCAGACCTATCAGATTCTCGAATAAAATTGAATAAGGAGTTTTGAGTTATTAGCCACGAAGCTATTTTTTAAAACGATTTATATTTATTTAGTTGGTTAGAATTCTTTTACAATTAGGAGTATGTTGGAATTCAGTAACAATTAGGACTCTAATACTTGTATATATAGAGTAACGATGTTCATGGATACACACAGAGTAATACACAAAATTCTTCATATTGTTTTTCTTTGAAGTTTCACATAAAACATTTAATTCAAACTTCTGAAATTGTTATGCATGTGAAACATTTTCTTGAGCTTGTAATGTTTTTATATCTAAAATTGATTCATTCGTGAGTTAGTTTTAGTTATTTCACTAATAAATACTAATAACAGATAAACAAAGGGATACAGACGCAAAATCTTAAAGGGTTTCAACTCTCAACCTAATTAATAGAATTGTAACTACATGAATTTACTAATAGCAAGAATAGAGAGATTGTAGTTTCTCTTTTGATTTAGCTAGTAAGGTATGACTAGTTATGATTTTATAATGTTAATCTTTATTGATTAGTACAGGAATCATTTACCAAAAGAGGAATAACACTACAACAAAAGAGGTATGTGGTGTCAATATGTTGTTTTTATATATTGCCGCGAAAATATTGGATGGCAATGACTAAATGTCAGTACATTCTTAGTTACTAAAAACTGTAACGATATTTATAGAGTATTGGTACTAAATACGCATATTTATTATTGCCACTAAATATAATATGATAATGATTATATTATTTTCTCTAAATGTTTTAGTTGTTGTAGTGTAATAAATTGATTTTTGATAAATCTTACATAATTAGAAGATAAATAGGATAAATATTAAAAAATTTCATTCTACTCTTAACATATATACTTTTCTAGAAAGACATAAAAGAAAAAGTTAAAATTTAGAGGATAAAGTAACTCTGAGTTTCAAGAAATTAAAGTATGAAACTTTGAAATTTAAGTAAAGCTCTAATAAAGGTGTAAGAGGGAATAAGACCCCTTTGTATGCAAGAGGAACCACAAAATCCACACATATAATATGAGAAGGATTGAAAACAAAACATTGGATAGATTCTTGAAACTATTTTAATATTTCTATTTCAAAATAAAAGATGATTCATACCTACAAAAAGTGTATACTAAATTAAAAAAATTAAATTTGAAACAGATTGAATCATAAGAATATCAAGACCTCTTTGTGGACACGTGATTTTTAACCCTTTCTGAGTTTCATTCTATTATTTAGCTTTAAAAATCTATTTTTATGTATTTTCTTTATATTAATTTTTATTTCATTTAAGTGGATTTTACTTAAGAAAATTGAAAACCTGAAAAATAGTAGTGTTTTTATTACTATACTCTATTTTTAATTTGCAAGAAAACTGAAATATCAAGCGAAGTTTAATTTAATATATTTAATTTATCGAACAAGTTAAATTTATAAATTTAAATAATATACCTTATAATTAAATAAATTTATTTTATGGATCAACAAAAGCTTATAAATATCAAATTGAATATATAAATCTCCTTGAATTGATCATCAATATTTCTTTAATTGATAATGTACTTCATATCTGAACCATTAATATATAAGACTTGATTTGTTAAACTACTCGAGGAGTATATAATTAATCAACCTATTTCATACTCCGATGAAGTATCCTTTACATGTCATCATAATTAGGAGGTGATCACTACACTTCACATTCATTCAAGATCGAACATATATAATAATTCTATCTCGCGTTTCATGTTTGAATGGATTATATGTTAGCTCTTCACCTCCACATCATGACATCAGATATTAAGTTCATGATTAGACGACGGACTCATAGAATTTGTACATTACGCTAGATATATAAGTATAATTATCTCCTAATTCAGATTAACGTTGTTTCAGACTCTAAATATGTACTATAGATAATTTTATATTTATTCAACGAATTCTAAGTTATTATTTATGAAAGCACACAAAATTGTTATACTTTTTGAACAAATAATTGTAGGTGTAAAATGAAATTTTAGTATTATGCACAATAGCAAAATTATGATTAAAAGAAATATTTCAAACAAACCGATCTCCGTATGTCGCTTTTAATAAAAGTAATTAGATTTAATAAAATATACTGACCTCATGAAGTCGGTATCCCATTAAATTTTAAGATAAACAAAAAGTAATCATGTTAATTAAATAATATTGACATCGGGAGGTAGGTATTTTATATTATTTTTTTTAACATATAAAAAATCGTCATTTGGAAAATGATTTTTTTAAAGTTAATTGAAAATACTAATTTATTGCATACTATTTAATGTTACCGACTTCCGGAAGTCGATATTATAAATTTTTTGTTTTGCACAAAATCGTCCACGAAGATGATTTAAATCAAAAAGTTTCTCAATTTTGTTTTTTATATTTAATTGAGAAAATAATACCGACATCAAGAGGTCAACTTTTTGTTGTAATTCATTTTTTCAAGAAAAATTCCGACCTTCCTGAGGTCGGAATTTGGTTTTCCCTCTTTATTTTGCATAAAACCCGATCACTTATTGTTGGTTTTCATATCAATGTAGTTTCATACTCTAAAGATGAATTATTGATCTAACTTTTTGTTTATAAAAGTATACAAAATATTTAAACTTTTTTAGACAATGAATCGGAGGAGTAAAATGAAAATTTAGTTTTGTGCTACCAAAATTATGATTAATAGGTGTCACGACCCAAAACCGGGCCGCGACTGGCACCCACACTTATCCTCCTATGTGAGCGAACCAACCAATCTAAACCTTAACATTTCAATTTAATATCAACAGAAAGTAATGCGGAAGACTTAAACTCATTAATGAAAACAAATTCAATAACTTCTAAAATTCAACATCTATTATTCCCCAAAATCTGGAAGTCATCACCACAAGAACATCTAT
>NC_028645.1:21244475-21244706 GCF_001406875.1 Solanum pennellii | reverse complement strand
AGGTACTTGGGTAGTATCATCCCTGAGGTGTGCCAAGAACGCTAAACACCCTTTACTAACCATTTTCTTAGCACGAAGAAAGGAGATGATACGAACTGGAGTGGAGTGTAGTCCCCCTCCCACACTAACGGATCTGTCCCAGGCTTGGCTAACGTTACAGTTTTGGCATTGCAATCTAAGATTGCAAAATTTGGAGAAAGCCAAGTCATACCCAGAATTACATCGAAATCA
>NC_028645.1:21228046-21238092 GCF_001406875.1 Solanum pennellii | reverse complement strand
TTGAGATAGATGTTCTTGTGATGATGACTTCCAGATTTTGGGGAATTAATAGATGTTGATTTGTTTTATTTAATGAGTTTAAGTCTTCCGCATTATTTTCTGTTGATATATGTTAAAATGATAAGGGTTAGATTGGTTGGTTCGCTCACATAGGAGGGAAATTGTGGGTGCCAGTCGCGGCCCCGGTTTTGGGTCATTTTATAGATTTATGATTCTTTTGTTATCTGCTTTGAGTGTGTTCCGTTAGCATCATCTCTATATTTTTTTTTAATTGATTTATGCTGAACAATAATTATATGCTTAAATTTTTGTTATTTACTGTAATTGACCCATTAATTGTTGTATACTTTCTTAATGGACAACATCGATGTAAAAAGTACAATGAAGAAAAAGGTAAACATCATTCAAAAAGTTATAAATTTGATACATATTTTAATAGGTATATACGTCAAGAATATTTGTAAGGCTCACGCAACTTTACTATTTAGATAAACTGTTATGCACTTGGTTATAACCGTGTCTAAACGTGTAATATATGTTAGGAAAAAATGTGGATAAGCACAAAAATATATATGGTACAAGTAATGGAAATTAAATGAAAAAATAATGATATCAAAATTTTTACGTGGAAACCCTGCTAAATAAGGGAAAAACCACGGGCCAAGACGCGCGATTGGTATCACTATAGTAAGAAATTTTTACACTCTGTAGACAATAATACAATACTCAAAGTGACTACCACACACTTAAAAGGAACAACACTCTTTTGATTTCCACCTTACTAAAATATCGCTCACACTCTATTTTTCTTCACAGACTATTTTTTTTGTATAGTCTATCGAATATCTCACTTTGCTCTCAAAATGGTTTCTTCTCTCTAACTTGATATGTCCTACAAATGAGCAAGAATGCTCTATTTATAGAAGGATAAAATTATGCCTATGTTACTAATGACATAGGTAGATATAGCAAAGTCACAAAACGGTTGCAAATTTTATCAATTTGCCAACCACCAAATCATTTATT
This sequence comes from Solanum pennellii, assembly GCF_001406875.1. NCBI lineage: Eukaryota > Viridiplantae > Streptophyta > Magnoliopsida > Solanales > Solanaceae > Solanum > Solanum pennellii. The sequence goes on along the minus strand of NC_028645.1, from coordinate 21,237,066 downwards.
TTCAACTCTAATTACTATTCCTTTTTAACAATTACTTGTAGCAATTGAATAGAAAAAAGTTGACCAAAAATATGGGATGGACTCCACAAATCTCCCCCTCCAGTCCCATTCACTGGAAGGAGGTATCTTCATTATCTTTTTTAGAGAGAGCTCATACCAACAAGTTCTTTGCATAACTCGAACTTGTCTTTCGGTATCATCTTGGTCAGCATATCTGCAGGATTTCACTTGTGTGGATTTTTTTTACGTGAAATGATTTATTCTCCACTTTCTCAAAAATTCAATGATATCTGACGTCGATGTGTTTTGTTCTTGCATGGTACATGGAGTTGTTACTCTAGTCTAGTGCACTCTGGCTGTCACAATAGACAATATATTTCATCTGATTCAAACCAAGCTCTTAAAGAAATTGCTTCAGTTATATAATCTCCTTGGCAGCTTCAGTAGTCGCAATATACTCTTCTTCAGTTGTAGGTAGTTATACTCTTCTTCAGTTGTAGGTAGTGCAACACACTTCTTCAACTTTAACTGCCATGATATAGCTCCCCCTGAAAAAGTAAACAAATATCCAGTAGTGCATCTTCTGTTATCAAGGTCACCTGCCATATTAACATTTGTATAGCCTTTCAAGAATGGATTTGATGCTCCAAAACATAAGCATACATCTGAGCTTCCTCTAAGATACCTGAGTATCCACTTCAAATCCTTCCAATGCTCTTTTCCCATATTTTTGAGAAATCTTCTTGCAACACTAACTGCGTGAGCAATATCAGATCCAGTGCACACCATTGCATACATTAGACTTACAACAACAGAGGAATATGGAACTTTGGTCATGCTTTTTTTTTCCTCCCTAGCTGTAGGACACATCTTCTTGCTCAACTTCATATGACCAACAGGAGGTGTACTAATAGACTTAGCATTCTTCATATTGAAGCGCTCCAGTCCACGTTCAATGTACTTCTTTTGTGACAAATAAATCTTCCTATCATCTCTAAGACGAGTAATTTTCATGCACAAAATTTTTTTGGCATGACCCAAGTCTTTCATAGAAAAAAACTTACACAACTCTTTCTTCAGCTCTTCAATCTTGAAAGTATTCTTGACCACAATCAACATATCATCCACATACAGCAAGAGGATGATAAATCATTGTCAGAAAATTTTTGTACAAATACGCAATGATTTGAAAAAGTCTTCTTCTAGCCTTCCTACCCCATAACAATTCGAACATTTTGCACCACTGTCTGAGAGCTTGTTTTAGGCCATAAAGACTCATTTTGAGTTTGCACACAAAATTTTATTTACCATCTACTTTGAAGCCCTCAGGTTGTTCCATATAAATCTCTTCTTCTAGGTCACCGTGAAGGAAAGTCGTCTTCACATCCATCTGCTCAATCTCTAAATTTAGACTAGTAGTTAAACCTAGAATTGTGTGATTCGAGGACATTTTCACAACAGGAGAAAATATTTCGTCAAAGTCAATACGCTTTCTTTGACCAAATCCCTTAACAACCAATTTAGCTTTGTACCTGGGCTTCAAATTGTGTTCTTCAACTTTCACTTGGAACACCCACTTTTTCTTCAAAGATCTAATGCTCTTAGGCAATTGTACCAACTCATAAGTGTGGTTCTCATGTAGAGACTTCATCTCATCTTGTATGACTTCAATCCATTGATCCTTATGCTCATATTCCATGACCTCCTCATAACATTCAGGTTCTCCCCCGTCAGTGAGTAACACATACTCATTGGGTGAATAACGGGAGGAAGGAAACCGCTATCTTTACTACAAAAAAATAGTGTTTATCGACGGACGAAATCCATCGCTAATTTATGATTTTCCATCACTAAACTGATTTGGTGACGGATTTGCAACGGATTGTTGGCTGTTGCTATTTCGCTCGTAAGTAATCTCTTAGCGACGAAATATGAGTTCTATCGCAAGTTTAGCGACGGACTTGTCTGTCATTATACTTATATTGTTTGTTGCTAATTTCATAATTAATTTCGTCATTTCAAATAAATTTTTATTTTTGACGAAATTTCCTTCACTAATCAGTCATAAAATATTCGTTGCTAATTTCATAATTAATTTCATCATTTTAAATAAATTCGCGACGGAATTTCTGTCACTAATCAGTCACAGAATATTCTGCAATTTGAGCCAGCATATTTGCCATTAAAATATGTTATTGCTAATCCGTTGACAATATATTTTTATAGCAACAACCAAATCATCACTAAATTTGTTGCTAAAATAGTACTAATTACCTCTAAAATAACAATTCTTTTTAATAAAATAATAATTAGAGGGTTAAAAATCTGTTGATAGCAAATTTCAAATCACATACTTAATATGCAAAATATCAAAATTAGCTATCAACTATTCTTAAGAGAACCTACATTCATCAACTATGTCATCGCACAATTTGTACTATTCAAAAAGACAGACAACATCAAAAGTTAAAGTTACAGGACACTGATAAGGAATACCCTCACCACTTGAAACTACGGGATCAACCACGTCCTCATTACTAGTAGCAGGGGGCGCCATGAGCGTCTCAAGTGATGGATGGCCAAGTTGTACTCGCTCCATAATAACCGGAAGAAAATGATTAGTAAGGTCATGAATCATTTCCTTTAAAAACACATCCATATTTCTTGTTGATGTTGATTGAGAAACTGAAGGTGCTACAGATGATGAGGCAAAGATTATTCCTGTAGTAAGTTTTTGCTTCAGATCCAAGACCGTATATTCTTTTCTCCCTTGACAACTTGGTAGTATGATTTCCATTGGTCAATATAAGATTGAGAGCTTCTTTTTCCCATAAAATTTCTTCATATTTTTCCTATAACAAATTGAGAGAGAAAACATTAAAGATTAAGAATAAAACTGCAAGTTATAGTTGTGACAACAGAATATCTCTGAATACTTGGTCCCCAACAAACACATGAAGACTTTGCATTCTGGTTCTTGAATAATGCACAAATTTGGTACAAATCAAATTTTCTATTGGAGATCTTGGAAAGACCCTACATAAGAGAATTCGATAACTGAAACGAGGTTGGAGTATGGAGAAACAATAGCTTCAGCCTGCTAACTCAAAGGCTGGAAATGGTCCAGATTTGTACTTCTTGTTATGATTATTTGGAAGAGAAGTGAAGCAACAAAGTGTTTAGGTATGACATGACCCTAGTTAGTAGTTTTATGTAAAGTATAAGATGTGAAATCCCCTAATTTATGCTACTTGGTGATCACATTAAATGGTACTAAAAACTTTTTGTACTATCTTATCATTATCTGAAGTTTTTGATACTCTACAGATCTAAAAGTTAAAAACATTCCCAGAAAACATGCTCATAAAACATTTCCATTCTTGAACTGTACTCAATGTTAAAAACATTTCCAGAAATAGAAGAGAAAATTAATCTCTTAGCAGAAGCTTTGAGTGACCTGCAACAATTGATGAGTATTGATCAATAACCAAATATTAAATGTTGCATGAAGTTTCATTCACAAAATGTCATCAACTTGTAAAAAATAAACAACACGCCTCCATGAAAAAAATAAACAGCATACTTCCAAGCCACAACATGAAATACATAAAATAATCAACACACTTTCAAACGACGATATGAAAAACTCAATAATTAACGTTTATATATGATGTACTACAAAAACATTTAAGAGGAAAATCCAAGAAAAAGTAAATTTGATGGTGGCTCTACTTCGTTTGCTCCATTAGTTGATGATTTACTCAATAAGCTAACCGAGCAAATATGGGAGAATATTGAAAATGAAATGAAAAAGAAAAAAGAAGAGATAATGCCAAGAACAGAGAATACTTAAATTCTACTATTTCCAACAACATTTATATGTCTTAATGCTACTTCCAAGAGCATAAACAAAAAACAATAACCCTTTTGCCAAAACAAAACATCATAAACCAACAACATAAACCAATCATATCTTCATATACTACTTCCAACAACATAGACCTCAAAAGAAATCTTTTTTTGCATTTTCAACAACAACAACAATCGCATCTAATTGTCTTTTTTGCATTTTCAATCAAGTTTTTCTTATAATAAGCAACAACATGCACATATTCATATAGGTCTGAAAGTTATGAACTTATATGGACAATTCGAGTGCGTTCACCAACAAACAATTTTCCATCAAGACCATGCGTATGGACATGCAAATGTAAGTCGTTTGATGTTAGATTTCGACCCTTTTCATTAGCCTTTACAAGAGAAAATTTAAATCACTTTTAGATTCAAATATATATATTTCATAATATATATTTAGATGCAATTGTATATATCAAATAACCTAAAGATGTTACTTATATAATTTGGGAGATACATATTTACAAATTTCTTCTGATGTTCTCCAATACAGATAGAGTCACTTCTGTGAGTCCCAACAACAACTTCACGACCGTCACGATGATTGTTTGAATTTATTTCTTGCTTTTTAATAGACTCGTCAATTTCCCAGAGTTCTATCCATGTTTCCTAAACATGCTCAGGTACATAACTAAAGATGTTACTTATACAATTTGGGAGATATGTACTATCATGTCTAAACAAAGAAACTTTAAGTGATTAGGAACTATAAACACAACAGGCATGAGAGATATTTATCCTATGTCAAAATGAAATACAGGCAGACCCACATAATATCATGTTGTATGACAATGAAATGAGACTAGCAAATGACAATCACCAACAAAAATATAGCAAGTTCAATGTTTTTCACAGTGCGATGAGAGCAATCTTCACTGTTGACAATGCTGGCAGCAGTTATTTACTACATATGGAAGGCACCAAATAAACAAACATGTAATAAATAGAACTTGAATAGAGAGTATGCTAAAAATACCTCTTAAAAACCTTGTAGATCAACTGAAAAAACCTTTGCCTGCATATAAAAGGGTGAAATAGTTATCATCAAATTTGGTTAGAAGGTTTACACAAACAATGAGCTTCATAAATGTATACTAGATTCTGAAAATTTGAATACAATCACAAAAAAGGATATTAGGGAATCAGAGAAGCCTTTTAAGAGGCTGAAAGTTGAATACCATCAGATCATGTTCTTCTGATAAGGCACCTAGACCTAAGAGGCAGGTATGTTTAACACTCATGTAAATGACCACAAAGCATAGCATCTGTTTTAGTTTTCTCAGTAGCAAGGAAGAGAAATTTATCCACATCGATTATGAAACTGGAGTTTATAGCCCCTCGACCTTCCAACCTCTCATACATCCAATCACGCTCTAGATTAGTCATGTTCCTAATAATGCTTAAACAAACAGAACTATTAGTAAAAAAGTACAAGTTGATTGACCAAAGAGGTACTCAAATTTGTATTCATTAAATTTAGTCAAAATATACAAATCTAACTACCAAAAATATTTAATAATAAAATAACTACTAGAGATCTAACTGGAGAAGCTTCAATTATTATACATTCAACTACAATTTTATCCACTTAGTCACTATGCTCCACTATTGAATTAAGCTCCTACGAAATCCATTAAAAAGCAAACTCAAATTAATGCCTCATCCGAAATACTTTTTTTTGATTATGTATATGTATTTTTCTAGTTTCCCTCGTTGTCGAAGAGAACAAAGGTATTTAAAAATTCCAGTTGAGATGAGCTTTTGACGCCATACACAGACTTCATCTCCTTTGATTACTCCTTCAATGCTTTGTTTTGTAAGTCTTGGTTTATCAACTTTACATATAACTCATTATCCTAAGCACTGTGTGTAGACACATAACTTTGACCGAATTTTAGTTTTATACCCTTTTTAGAGCTTAAGTATTTTTTTTAAATATAAATTAGATATTTTATTTAGTAAGTTTATTTTACAGGATTTGAAAACAACAAAAATAGTGTTACTCTTTAAGTTACATTTTTTTTAATTTATTCAAAATTTAGCAAATAAATTATTGATTTTAATATTTTCTTTATTATATTTTTTTATTTAGCTATTTTTTATATTTTTTTAATTAATGCCAAAATAACTAGAGTTTATTTTACAGGATTTGAAAACAACAAAAATAGTGTTACTCGTTAAGTTACATTTTTTTTAATTTATTCAAAATTTAGCAAATAAATTATTGATTTTAATATTTTCTTTATTATATTTTTTGATTTGGTTTTTAATATTTTTTTAATTAATGCCAAAATAACTAGTTGTTGTTATTATTATTATTATTATTATTATTATTATTATTGTTATTATTATTATTATTATTATTATTATTATTATTTATTAATAATAAAAAATAATAATAATAACCTACCCATTAGCCCACTTAACCACTATCCACTACCATATTCCCACATACCATTACACTACCCCCACCTGCCATGAAAAACCATCAAAAACTAACCCACAACCCCCCTATTATACTATAAAAATTACACAACCAAAAAAAAAGAGGAGAGGAGGAACGAAAAGAAAAATCAGCGAGGGAGGAAGAAAAAAAGAAATCAGAAAACGAGAAGAGGAAAAAAAAGGGAAAGAAGGGACGAAGAGGAATCAGCAAACAAAAAGAGAAAAAAAGAAAACAAAAAGGGAAAGGAGGAAAAAAAGTTGAAACAACAAAGAAAACTTTTCATTTTTTTTTTGAAGAACACACGCACAAAAAATAGTGGAGTTCGAGGTTTCAAGTTCGTGGTTCCTAAATTCTTTCTTTTCGTGAAATGATTTCCACAAGAGGTAATACTTAATTTTATTTTGTATTAGTTTTATGTCATGATAATGCGAGAATGGATTGCAATATATTGAAGTTGTTAAATTTCGCACGTGTTTAAACCATTAATATTTATTGATGTTATTATATGAAGTATGTTCAAATATTTCATATCAACTTTATGTTTAGATCCTTTGTATAGTTATATTTAGTGTGAAATTGTTATAACAAACCATGATTTATTTCATATTTAAATAACCCATAGTTTATTTTATATTTAAGTAAAATTATTGTCCAAGTCATTTTAATTTTTCATAATTAGTTTTGTAATGATAACATGTGTAGCTATTTTGTAAATATATTAATTTTAGTTAGTAGGATGTTCGTTTAATGTTAGTGATGTAAAAAAAACGAAGAAAAATGGAAGAAAAACAAAAATAAAAAAATAAAAAAAAAATAATAAAATAAAAAGGAAAAGTTAAAAATAAAATGTGAGAAAGAATATAATAAAAAGGGGAAAAGAGAAAACCTTAAAGGAAAAACCAAAAGAAAAAGAAGTATAAAAAATAATATATAAAAAAAATGCAATTGAAGAGGAAAGAAAATTTTTTTTTTGAAAGTTTCTTTGTCCAAACAGAAAAAAAGTTAAGTTAAAAAAAACAAATAAAACCCTGAAAGTATAAAAAATAATAATAATAGTAAAAGTTGAGAAGGTAAAAAGAAAAAAAAGGAAACGTAACAAAAAAAATAATAACAAAAGAAAAAGTAAAATAAAAAATATCTTATTTTATTCTGCTTTGTTTGATTTAATTTATATGTGTATATATATTTTTAATTAAAGGGCATAGATTAATAAAATAAGGTAGTTTTTAATATATTTAAATAAATCATAGAATGAGGGTAAATGACATTTTTACTATTAAACTAAATAATATATCATCCAAAATTAAGTCAAGTCATATAAAAGTCAATAAGCGACCGTGCTAGAACCATGGGACTCGAGAGGTGCCTAATACCTTCCTTTCGGTCAACAGAATTCCTTATCCGAATTTCTGGTTCTCAGACCAAACACAGAGTCATTTCCTTTTGATTAGGGATTAAACAAAAAATGTGACTTGGAACACCGTAACTCAATTTCAAGTGGTGACTCTAAAAGAAAAATTAAAATAATCCCTTAATTAATAACATCACTTAAATTGGAAAAACCCTTGCGCCGCCGCGCGAAAAAGGGGTGTGACATCTCTGGCGAATCCGCTGGGGACTAAGTAGAATTCGAGTTTGTAAACATGAACTTCTACATGACTTTATTATTTATTTACGTACTTATCGATTTGTGGATATTGTGTTTAATGGCATACTATGTTATTTGCTTGCTTACTTGCCTTTTTGATAATATGTGAATTATCATATAATTGTCTTTTCTCGCGCATCTATCTGAGTCTTCTGAGATACTTTATTCGGAGATGCGATTACGCTCCCGAGCAATGAGATACCAGAGATGCGGCAACGCACTTGGAAAGGATTCTATAGTAACACATGTCTTAGGATGGGAAGGACTAACAGTGAGGCCGAAAAGCCCTGCTACTGGTAAGATGTCCCTTCTTGACTCGAGTGGTCCGCTCGTTTTACAGTCAGTCTAGACACCTGCTCTATTAGGTTGTTTACCTATTAAAACAAGCCTCAACTATGACTATCCCTAATAGAATTTGATTTATCTGCATTATGCATATTGTTGAATTAATGGGGAGCTCGACACAGGGGTCGAGCCTGTCTAGGAGAAGTATCCCTACATAAGACTATCATGTACATTATTTGTGTTACTTGTTACATTATTGGGAAGACTATACAAATGTTGATCGGCTTTAGATGAATGAATTATAACGAAAAATTAATTATAACAAAAAATATAAAATTAAAGTTTTGACGTAATCCTTTTGTTAAACACAATTTTCTCTATCAAAATTTATATTTCTTTTAAAATATAAAAACCTATCATTACCATCAAGTTTTTCTATATAAAATAAAAAAAAAGATTAGAAATTTAATTAACAAAACATAAAATACAATCGAATATACTAATATTTTTAGTTTTGGAAAACTTTTGAGGGCTACTTATTTATATTATTTTTTTCTCATTCTTCATTTAATAACCATATTTTTTAAAAAACAAATTAAAAAATAAAAATAAACATAAACATAAAAAAATAAAAAAAAATAAATAAAAAATTACTTTTTTTGTGTGTGTATGATTTTTACGTTTAGCGTATTAAATATATATATATATATATATATGTGTGTGTAT
>NC_028645.1:21197230-21227825 GCF_001406875.1 Solanum pennellii | reverse complement strand
ACATATATATATATATATATATATATATTATTAAGCCTAATTTGTTACTATCATAATATAGAAAAATATGAATCAACATGGAAAAGGAGATAAGAGACAAAGAGAGGATCAATCACCTCGATTCATGATATTGGATAAGGCCCCTACACTCTTGAAGACATGGTATGAAAATATGACAAACCATGGACAAGGAATGGTGTTCAAACGCTTGGGATTTCTATGAAGCCTTTTGTATGTTGAGCAACGATGGGATTTGATAAAAGCACTAGTGCATTTTTGGGACCCGTTAAGGAAATGTATTCTGTTTTTCTGGTTGTGAACTCACCCCACCCTTGAGGAGATAGGGGCATTCACTGGAAAGGGTAAACATCTTCACAAAGGAAAGCCTATGATACCATAACATATTAATGGGAGGAGGTTTCTAGAATTACTGCATATAAATGAGAATGATATAGGTGGTTGTTTCGATAATTGATGGGTTCCGTTAGAATTTTTGTACAAAAGATATGGTAAAAGTGATGGATTCGAAGTGCATGGAAAGAAACTCCGTAATAATGGGTGTCGTCTGACCTGGGAAGCATACAGTTATGATGCCTTCGTGGTGGCTTTTTTGGGGATCATGGTATTTCCAGAAAAGGGAGGAAAGGTTAGCATGAACTTGGCTGCAGTCATTACAGCTTTTGAGAAAAAGCCTAATATCACCCTCGTTCCAATGATTCTGGCAGACATCTATCGTGCCTTAACTATTTGCAAGGATGGAAAAAACTACTTTAAGGGATGCAATATGTTATTACAACTATGGATGATTGAACACATTCGTCATCACCCTTATCTGGTGGACTTTAAAGTAGAATGGAATGATTATATTGGAGGCCACAAAGAATCAAAGATCATAGTTTTCCGAAGGGTATTGAAGCTTGGAAGCAACACCTCAATAATCTGGCTGCTGACAAGATTGTGTGGAATTATCATTGGTTTCTGTCTGCCGAGGTGATATACATGTCTACTTTTTGATCATTCATCGTCCTAATGGGTCTTCAAGGTGTCCAACCTTACATGCCACTTAGAGTTATGCGACAACTTGGGCGACGCCAGTTTCTACCACCTAATGAAGATATGCGGGAATTCATGTATGAGTTTCATCCCGAGACACCTTTAAGGCAATCAGAGATATTTAAGATTTGGGGGGGATGCATACTCTCAAGTCCCCAAAATATGGTGAAGGATCGCACAAGAGGCGAGGTGGACCAAGAGTACTTAGAGTGGGCTCATGATCAGCCCCTTCCTAAGGTTATGCCAGAAGGGTCAATAAAAGGACCTATAGATCGAGAAGCAGAAATTGAGGTTAAGATTAAGCAAGCTCGCCTCAAAGTCGAAAGAAGCTATAAATCTACTCTGGATATCCTAATTAATGACCTGAAAAATGCTAAAGAGCAGTTGGCCAAACGTGATGCGATATTTGAAGTTAGAGTTAGAAAACACCGTTCTACCATACTGACCTTACAAGAAGACTTGGACATTGCCACAGGCGCTATGGAGCAACAGGAAGAAGAGTATAAGAAAGAAAAGGACCATCTTATCTGCGCATAGTCTAGACTCCAAACTCAAGTTAAAGCCTCTATGGAACGGGAAAGAGAAATAGCAAGGCGTTTCAGTGCTTATCATGCCGACTATGAGATTGAGAGAGGTCAAAGGATAGCCGAGCGAGATGCACTCCACGTTCAAATTGAAGAGCTCCAAGAACAAAAGGGAAAAATTGACGCATGAAGTCAATACTGCTCACCACTGGTTACATAATTGTTATGACAATGTGGATGAACCCAGAGACCGGATACTACAACTCAAGAATGAACTCAATAATGTTTATGATAGATATTTACACCAGAACGATGAGAGGTTGGGCCGACAGGCCCGTGCTTTGGCTCCATATCTACCGAAAGCGTTGGCGAAGATTTATAAGGGTCTTGGAGATGATTGAGATTCGAGGATTCAGTTTCTTTTCGAGTCTATTTTCTTAGTAGTGATTATTTCATTTTATTGTATTATTTTTTTTCTTTCTTTCTTTTTCGTTTTTGTTATTTTATTTCATTTGGAGTCTATCTAAGTCCTAGGTACTTCTGTTTTTTTAGGTTTTATTCAAATCATTGTTTGAAAAATATTTGAAAATGAACGAAAAAGATTTGCTTTTGGTCACCTTATGTGCATATGTCATGCAAAAAAAGTAATATTTTTCTCGAACTACGCAAGATCTGATTCATAGGCCAAACATGATACGTAGGCAACCCAGGGGGTTCAATCCAAAATATTTTCTTTTCTTTCTTCTCTCTCTGAAAAAAATCAAAAAAAAATTAAATAATAATGATAATCATAATAATAAAGAATAAATAAATAAATAAATAAGTAAGTAAATAAAAAAATAATAAAAATAAAATAATAAAAAACTAAGGAAGAGAAGAATGCCTAGGTAAGCCGGGATGAAACATAAAGTCCTCCATATTAGAAGTATGTATATGGAGGCTATGTGCATAATTTCTTAACAATAATCAGTTTGTTACTCCATTCAAAGAGATAGAGAGAGAAAGAGAGAGAAATAAAGAGAGACATACTAGCTTAAAGGTAGTTGGTTTGTGGTTAAACTGACATCACATCCTTACAATACAAGATCGAAAGGGAAACAGAAAATGGCCCCCAAAGACGGAAATGAATCGGGCAATGATTAGATCCAAAACCAGATGACTTCACAAGAAACAGGGACAACAGAAGAGATAAGGGCATTAAAACAACAAATGGCAGAGATGTATGAGGCTTGGATGAGTGGACAACCTCCACCATCTTCAATCCGGGACTATTTTAATACAAATATGTCTCCCCCTATCCAGGTGTCGACAAGAGATCCGATATACCCCTTGGATTCGGCCCCTATGCTAACACATCCAATGTCGCTGGAACTTCTATGGTGCTCCCTTCGAATACACCTATGATAAGTAATCCACTCTTTGTGTCAATTGCCCCGACTAACAGCATCCCACAACCAACGATGGTGCCCAAATCCAACAGCGATCCTCCGCCCAAAGTTCGGCGTGATCATAGTTACACTCTTGAAGATGCCATTAAAATTCCAAGCTCTCATCCCCACATTCATCAATATAGTTCCCCTGTCGAAATTGTGAAGATGGTCAAGAATGTGGAACATGAAGAAATGACTAAGAAAATGAAGAGTTTAGAACAGAGTATAAGAAATATGGAAGGACTAGGCGGCCACAAAGGCATCTCGTTCAGTGACTTGTGTATGTTTTCTCACGTCCATTTGCCTGCTGGTTTTAAAACTCCAATGTTTGAGAAATACGATGGTCACGGAGATCCCATAGCTTATCTAAAGAGATATTGCAACCAATTGAGGGTGCAGAGGGCAAAGAAGTGTTACTTGCTCATCTAAAGAGATATTGCAACCAATTGAGGGGTGCAGAGGGCAAAGAAGAGTTACTTATGGCCTATTTTGGGGAAAGCTTAGTAGGGATTGCATCTGAATGGTTCATAGATCAGGATATCACTAACTGGCACACATGGGATGATTTCGCTCGATGTTTTGTACAACAATTCCAATATAATATTAACATTGTGTCATATCGCTCCTCGTTAGCCAACACGAGGAAAAAGACCACGGAAAATTTTTGTGAATATGCTATCAGATGGAGGGAACAAGATGCTAGGGTTAAACCAGCGATGAAGGAGTCAGAGATGATTGACGTTTTTCTCCAGGCGCAAGAACCTGATTACTTTCACTATCTGCTTTCTGCCGACGGGAAGACATTTGCTGAAGTTATTAAGGTAGGGGAAATGGTGGAAAATGGCATCAAGTCTAGAAAGATTGTAAGTCAAGCTGCCTTAAAAGCCACAACACAAGTTCTTTAAAATGCTTCTTGAAATATTGGAGAGAAGAAGAGAAGGGAGGATGTGGCCACTATTGTATCAGCGCCTAGGACTCATGTCCAAGATAATTCCGCACAACACTATTTTCCTTCCCAAGCTCCACAATATTCTGTCCCATACACTCCATATCAAGTTTTTAATGCACAACCAATTGCACCCCCTTCTTATCCACAATGGCGTGCACCAACTCCACAAAATCATCCACCACCCCCACAAGTTCCTCAAAATACTACTAGAATTCCTTTCCGTCCTAGACCACAATACAAGAAGGGAAATGGCATTAAAGATGAGTTCACTCCTATTGGGGAGTCGTATGCTAGCTTGTTCCAAAAATTAAGGACGTTGAATGTTTTGAGTCCTATTGAGAGAAAGATGTCGAATCCTCCCCCGAGAAATTTGGATTATTCTCAACATTGCGCATATTGTTCTAATGCCCCAGGGCACAACATAGAGAGATGTTGGTATTTGAAAAGGTCCATTCAGGATTTGATCGATTCTAATCGAATTATAGTTGAAAGTTCGAGTGGACCCAACATCAATCAAAATCCATTGCCGAGGCATACTAAAACAAACATGCTAGAAATGATGAAGGGTCATGAAGAGTTTGCATCTCCGTATAAGCCAATCCTTAAGGTTGGAACTGGCATTGAGAAGTCGGCAAATGTTGTTGATTTAACAAAAATGATGCATTTAGGGGCGTAAAGTAGGTTAGAAAAGTTGAGCCCATCAAACACACCCATCTTAATTGTGAAAGGAGCCCTTAAAGATGTTTGGGCAAGTCCGAGTAAGGCAAGATCGTTTGTCCCAAAAAGGCCAAACAAGCCTATCTTGATCGTGCAAGGGGCCCATATTCCTCCTGTGATTATCAGGCCAGTATCCCAGCTCCCAATGACTAACCCCAAAGCTGTTCCTTGGAATTATGAGCCTACTATCATGACATACAAGGGAAAAGAAATTGATGAAGAAATAGATGAAGTAGGAGGAATAACCCGTTCAGTAAGATGTTATGTCCCGATGGAATTAAGGAAAACTAAAAATGACCTAATACAAATAAAGAGTCCGATCACTGAAGGAGAGGCAGAGGAATTCCTAAGGAAGATGAAACTATCAGACTACTCCGTGGTGGAACAATTAAGAAAAACTCCAGCCCAAATCTCTTTGTTGTCTTTGCTAATACATTCTGATGAACATCGTAAGGCTGTAATGAAAATTTCGAATGAAGCAAATGTTCCTAGTAAAGTTACAGTGAGTCAGTTAGAGAAGATTGCTGGGAGGATATTTGAGGTAAACTACATCACATTTTCTGATGATGAACTACCCAAAGAAGGTACAGGACATAACCAAGGTCTACATATCACTGTAAAGTGTGAGCTTTCATATGTCACTCGAGTTATAATTGATGGAGGATCTGGAGAAAATATTTGTCCTTTATCAACTCTACAGAAATTGAATGTTAGTGTTGAAAGGGTCCGACCCAACAATGTATGTGTTAGAGCTTTTTATGGGTCAAAAACAGATGTCATTGGTGAGATAGAGCTCATACTAACCATAGGGCTTGTGGATTTTGCTGTGAATTTTCAAGTGTTGGATATAAACGCGTCCTAAAATCTATTGTTGGAGAGGCCATGGGTGCATAGGGCTGGAGCAGTCCCCTCAACGTTGCATCAGATGATTAAGTTTGAATACGACCGACAAGAGGTGATTGTTCATGGTGAGGGGGATTTGTCAATCTACAAAGACTCTTCCTCCCCTTTTATCAAGCGAATAATGAGAATGAGGCACTGGTTTATCAAGCTTTTGAGGTAGTGGTTGTTGAGAATATCCCCGAGGGGAGTGTCATTTCAAAACCGAAGATGCCCATCGCGTCTGTAATGGTGGTGAATGAATTGTTGAAACATGGGTTTGATCCGGGTAAAGGCTTAGGAATCTGCTTGCAAGGGAGAGCTTATCCAGTAAGTCTACGAAAGAGCATCGGCACTTTTGGCTTAGGCTACAAACCTAGAGTCGAGGACAAAATAAAGGCAAAGAAGCAGAAGCGAGATTTATGGTCACTTACCAAGCCTATACAACCAATCTACAGATCTTTCATCAAAGCCGGCGCAACAGAATATTAATCATCTTTTCCAGAACCAGTGATGAAAGTAAGCGAAGAAAATGATCAACTATTTTCAAGATTTATTTGTCGAGGTTGATATGGTGGAACTCGGAGAAGGCACTAGCAACAGAGATGTGCAATTCAGTGGTCCTGATGTCAAGCTAAACAATTGGGAGGCCACCCCTCTCCCCATTAAAGACGAGTCTTGGTAGTCTGTCTTGTTTTTTCTTTTGTCATCCGATTCATTCAAGGATTGTAATTCGGATTTTATCTTGTCGTTTTATTTCAAACATTCTATTTCCCTTTTCAATAGGATGTAATTGCATCTTTATTTCAGTCTAATATATTTGTTCATTTTCTTTTATACAGTTCTTTCTATGCCGATTCTAGTGATATGACATGCATGCAGAATTTTTTGCCAGATCTTAATATCCAATCTAATCTTCGACCTAATATTGAAATAATAAGTCAAGAAATCGAATATGATGAAGACGGAGTATTTGAAGAAGTAAGGAGGGATTTCAATCATTTTGAAAATAAGTCAAATCAAAACATGAGTGAAACTGAGATGATAAATTTGGGGGATCAGGAAATTATTAAGGAGACTAAGATAAGTGTACATGTTCGACATCAAAAGAATGATATAATCCAAGCCCTGATTGATTACAAAGATGTTTTTGCATCATGTTATGATGATATGCCTGGATTAAGCACTGACATGGTTGTTCACAAGTTGCCAATTGATCCTAATTTTCCTCCGATAAAGCAGAAGTTGAGAAAACTCAAAACCGACATGAGTGTAATAATTAAAGAGGAGATCAAAAAACAACTTGAGGCCAAAGTCATTCAAGTCGCTCAATATCCTTCTTGGTTAGCCAATATCGTACCCGTCCCTAAGAAAGACGGCAAAGTTCGAATGTGTGTTGATTATCGTGATTTGAACAAAGCAAGTCCAAAAGATGATTTTCCTTTGCCTAACATCCATATTTTATTGGATAATTGTGCTAAACATGAGGTTGCAGCTTTTGTAGATTGTTATGTGGGTTACCATCAGATTATTATGGATGACGAAGATGCAGAAAAAACATCTTTTATCACTTTATGGGGTACATATTGTTATCGGGTTATGCCTTTTTGATTAAAAAATGCAGGGGCAACTTATATGAGAGCGATGACAACCATGTTTCACGATATGATGCATAGAGAAATAGAAGTTTATGTGGATGATGTTATCATTAAATCTAAAAAAACAGTCCAATCATGTGAAAGACTTAAGGAGATTCTTCGAAAGGCTCCGCAGGTATATCTCAAGCTTAATACTGCAAAATGTGTATTTGGAGTACACCATCAGGGAAGCTTTTGGGGTTTATGGTCAGTCGAAGAGGTATCGAGTTGAATCCTTCAAAAATCAAAGCAATTCAAGAATTGCCACCTCCAAAGAACAAAATTGAGGTTATGAGCCTTCTAGGAAGGTTAAACTACACCAGCAGATTCGTTGCTCAACTCAAAACAACTTGTGAGCCTATCTGTAAGTTATTGAAAAAGAATGCCACAGTCGAGTGGACTGACGAATGTCGAGAAGCTTTTGAAATTAAGAATTACCTATCGAATCCCCCTGTGTTGGTTCCTCCCGAGCTGGGAAGACCTTTGATATTGTATATGTCAGTACTGGATAATTCTTTTGGTTGTGTACAGGGTCAGCATGATGACACTGGGAAGAAAGAGCGGGCCATTTATTACCTCAGCAAGAAGTTTACCGTCTACGAAGCGAAGTACAACCTTCTTGAAAGAAGGTGTTGTGCCCTAACTTGGGTAGCACAAAAGTTGAAACATTATCTTTCATCTTACACTACTTATCTCATATCTCGTATGGATCCATTGAATTACATTTTTCAAAAGCCCATGCCCACAGGCAGGCTTGCGAAATGGAAAATATTGCTCACAGAGTTTGACATTATCTATGTAACGCGGACCGCAATGAAAGCTCAAGCATTGGCATATCATCTGGCAGAGAACCCTATTGATGAAGAATATGAACCACTTAAAACCTATTTTCCAGACGAAGAGATATCTTGTATTGATGAAGATATTAACGATAACAATCAAGGTTGGAAGTTATTCTTTGATGGTGCCTCTAACAAGAAAGGATTTGGAATAGGAGTTGTTCTTATATCTGAATCAGGGGAATATTACCCTATATCAGCCCAACTTAGATTCTATTGTACTAATTATATGTCTAAGTATGAAGCGTGCATTTTAAGTCTGAGGTTAGCTGTTGACATGGGCATCCATGAATTGTTAGTGTTAGGAGACTCAGACTTACTAGTTCATCAAATTCAAGGAGAATGGGAAACTCGAGACCCAAAGCTCATACCATATCAACATTGTTTACAAGATGTTTGTCAACAATTCGTGTCGATAAAGATTAGACACATTCCCAGAGTGCACAATGAGATTGCAGATGCATTGGCCACTTTATCTTCGATGCTCCAACACCTTGATGACGCTCATATCGACCCTTTATACATACAAATTCGTGATCAACATGCTTATTGCAACATGATTGAGGAAGAATTTGATAGTAAGCCTTGGTTTCATGATATCAAAACATATCTTCAGTCTGGAGAATGTCCGTCGGATGTAACTAGTAATCAAAAGGACTATTCGACGACTAGCAATGGGTTCTTTCTTAAGCGAAGGCATAGTATATAAGAAGACACCCAATTTAGGTCTTCTAAGGTGTGTAAATGCTCAAGAGGCTTCCAGAATCATGATCGAAGTACACTCAGGAGTTTGTGGACCTCATATGAATGGATATGTTTTAGCCAAGAAGATACTTCGAGCAGGATATTATTGGCTCACCATGGAGCGGGATTCCATACGATTTGTTCGTAAATGTCATGAATGTCAAATACATGGTGATTTGATACATTCTCCCATTTCTGAGTTGCATGCAATGTCTGCTCCATGGCCTTTCATGGCATGCGGAATGGATGTTATTGGACCGATAGAACCAAAAGCATCGAATGGTCACAGGTTCATCTTGGTGGCCATTGATTATTTTACAAAGTGGGTGGAAGCAGTAACTTTCAAGTCAGTGACCAAGAAGATCATGGTGGATTTCATCCATTTCAACATCATCTGTCGGTTTGGTATTCCAAAGGTGATTATAATTGATAACGCTGCAAATCTCAACATCCACTTAATGCAAGAGGTATGCTACCAATTTAAGATTGAGCATCGAAATTCGACTCCGTATCTCCCAAAGGCAAACGGGGCTGTAGAAGCTGCTAACAAAAATATAAAA
Source organism: Solanum pennellii (assembly GCF_001406875.1). NCBI lineage: Eukaryota > Viridiplantae > Streptophyta > Magnoliopsida > Solanales > Solanaceae > Solanum > Solanum pennellii. The sequence continues at coordinate 21,218,493 of NC_028645.1, read as the reverse complement.
AAGATACTTCATAAGATGGTGCAAAGTTCTCGACAATGGCATGAAAAGTTGCCTTTTTCTTTGTTGGGTTATCGCACTACGGTCCGTACATCAGTGGGCGCTACCCCATATTCACTGGTATACGGGACTGAGGCAGTTATACCTGCAGAGATTGAGATCCCTTCTTTACGAATTGTTGTAGAGGCTGAAATTGATGATGATGAGTGGATCAAAACTTGGTTAGAGCAATTAAGTTTGATTGATGAGAAGCGTCTGACATCAGTATGTCATGGACAATTATATCAGAAAAGAATGGCACGAGCATACAACAAAAGGGTGTGTCCCAGACATTTTGAAGAGGGTCAATTAGTGTTGAGACGCATTTTGCCACATCATGTCGGAACCAAAGGCAAATTTTCTCCAAATTGGAAAGGACCATTCGTTGTTAAAAGGGTATTACCCAATGGTGCTCTTTACTTAGCAGATATAGAAGGCAAAGTGACAGAAACGGTCGTCAATGTTGATGCTGTGAAAAGATATTACATATGATCTGATTTTCGATATTAGGAACCCTTATGTTTGGGCTCAACATTTCAAGGGTTGATTCAATGGAATCTCTTGGTTATGCTTTTTCCTTGACTTTTAAAAAACAAATTGCCTGAACTACATTCGACCTGATTCTTGTTTCGGCAAGATACGTAGGCAGCCCTAATGTTGGGTTCGGTTCAGCCAAATACAAATACAAAAATTCATATTGTAGTAAACTGGGGCAAAAGTCGTTTGTTTATTCATTTGGTCTCTCATCTCAAATCTCAAAATCAACCCCATCATCTAAAGTCAATAAAAGAAATATCTTTGCATCAACCCTTGATATGTCGAGAGTAAGCTGGTTAAGGGTAGGTAAAAATCATGAATGGGCACCATAAGACAAATGTGAGTAGAAAGAAATAAAATGAGAGAGTCTTATTGGTGAAAACCCCAAGTGGGCACCGTAAGGCGAAAAGGTGTTGAATATGAGAGAGTCTTATTGGTGAAAATTCTGACATGCACCATAAGGCGGACATGAGCTGGAGCAATTAACATAATAGAGTTTTAGTGGCAAAGACCTTCGTGAATATCATAAAGTGAATAAGGGTTCAAAATTATTTATGGTTTCATAAAGTGTCGGGATTCCACATCAAGATTGAATGATCAATAATGGTTGATGAATAGACTGGATAGCCAAATATGAAAATCAATTCAAATTGCATGGCATGATCAGTAGACTCGGCTCTCACACTCAGATAAGTTTTTCTTTCTTCTTCTTACTAAAAAAAGAGTCTTCATCGAATCTTCTCTTTTATTCTCGTATAGTTCGTAGTTTTCTTATACTTTTCCTCACTTTTTTTGTATGTATTTGAGTCGAGTCTTTGTCAAGAAACTAGGAAGGAATTTCAAGACTCGCTACCAAGTCTCTAAATGGTACTAGGCAAAGCATCAGGCTGATGAGTTATAATCTGTCTTCAAGTGTTGAATCCGAAAATTCTCTGATTCTATGAAGGCTAAACAATGAGTGTTGTGACATAAAGACATTGGATTAAGGTCCCAAAATAAGCAAATTTGGATGAAAGTACAATCAATCAATAAGAAGTATTGACTGTTGGAAACAACCAAAGTGTCACAAGTGTTTGAGCCACCCTTGTCGAAAGATGGAACCACAAACCCACCACCACCTTTTCAAACTCACGAATTTTCTTTGTTGAAGCAGGGACACAAGTTGTTTCAAGATTGAAGATTTGAGGAACCTAGATGTTCAACCTAGTCTACAGCGAGCGGAGTGGAAACCCTACAATAAAGACTTGTGGAATACTATATGAAAATTGGCTAATATATATCAAAATAGCAATTACCTGAAAGTTGGAATATTTATTTTATTTGTTATTGTTATTATTATTATTATTATTATTATTATTATTATTATTATTATTATTATTATTTTCTTTTCCTTGAAGGAACTGCCAAATAATGAAGATAGCATTCACAATGTTTCGTTGGTGTTATTAGTCAATTGAAAATTTCATTAGTAGGACCCTCCTCGATAATGGGACTAGCAGGACCCTCCTGGATAATAGGATTAGCAGGACTCTCCTAGATAATAGGATTAGCAGGACCCTCCTGGATAATGGGACTAACATGACCCGCGGATAATGGGATTAGCAAGACCCTCCTGGATAATGGGACTAGCAGGTTCCTCCTGATAATGAGACTAGCAGGACCCTCCTGGAAAATAGGACTAGCAGGACCCTCCTGAATAATGGATTAGATTACTTTCTCATAGTATAAACACTTCCTAGTCTAGATTTTTTATTTTATTTTCTCCTAAAATAATCCTAGTCGGAGTTTATGTTTTATATTTATATTTGCTAATAACTCACAAAAATTTTCCCAGTGAAAACTGGGGCAAAAATTTTATTTATTTTTTGTTTGTGATGGTTTTCAGGTTTCCTCAAGCGAGACATGGATTTGAAATTCAAGAACAAAGTTTCAATTTTTTTAGAATAATCAATTCTACGATGATTAGAATTAGCTTCTTCAATGCATGTAGCAGCCTCACTTCCTCACATCTTTTACTACTCAACTTTTGATCAAGAAAACACGCAGCTATTCAAGAGCATTTTTCAAATTGTCATTTTGAAGAATGTGTCACGACCCAAAAATGAACGTGATGGCACTCGTCTTATCCCACCAAGACAAGTAAGCCTAAAATTCAACTATTACAATAAAAATGCGGAAAATTTACTATCAACTTACATTATACCCCAAAACCTTGTTGTCACGTGTACAAGCCTCTAAAATATTACAATTGGATCAAAAGAAAATATAAGTCTCATATGATATTGTTTCTAGAGTAGAACAAAATCATAAACAAGAGTAAGGAGGGATGCTGAGATGACCAACAACTACCTCACAAAATCTCCAGGAAGCCTCGGAAAAGAAGAGAATATATCATAAAAGTCCGGGCTAGTTAACCTACAAAAAAATGTAGAAGCAAGGGGTGAGTACCAAACCACACGGTACTCAGCAAGTAAACCTCTAAACACAAGCTACGGGGATGAAATACGGGTACTCCTACCACCCCCAACCAAACCTCCACAACTACAACCTGCATAAACATCAGCCCAACCTAACAGCTCCAGTTTATATCGAACGTAACTCAACAAAAACATTTAGACAAATTACATATCCTCCACAACAACACTTTAATAAATTGCATATCCTCCACAACAACACTTCAACAAATTATATATCCACAATAACAAGTTCCGCAAAAAGGCAATCACTAGATCAGCAAAACACAACATCAAATTCACTAATGATAAGTATGTGCAATGTAATAGAATGCAATGTCAAGTATAATGATGCATGTCTGACCTAGTGATACGCACCCGCTGTCTCTCAGTCCGGGACCTATGGGGGACATATCTGTCCATGCATCTATCACGGCGCACGACACGACCCTCGATAATAGTAACCATCGCGGCGCGCGATACGTCCCTCGAAATATAGTATCCATCGCGGCGCGCGATACGTCCCTCGAAATGGTACATCCTCTTTAAGTTATCATTCTTTCTCAATGCACATAACACTTTCACAACCATGTCTCAGAATAATGCAAATGACATGTTCACACAAATAATGAGGAGATGACCATTTTCATAACATTGCACAGTTCACAACCACACAAACATGAAATCACATCAACAATGATTCAACAAGCCACCAAACCTTTCTCAACACATCAACATAAACAATTAATCACATTGCCTTTTGTTATCCCTTTTTTTTCATCATTAGAATTAATCAATGTGGACAAGTCAACCCATCACCAATTCCGTTACTCCCAAACATATACCACAAGGAAATACACGCATTCCATACACTTAACAAGAGTTTAGAAATTCACTTGCCTGAATCCAATAAGAATTTACTCCGGGACTTGAGCCTTTCCCATTTGTTGAACTTCCAACTCAAAGCAATCTATTCACATGCATAATCACAACAATCTTTCAAAACTAACAACACTCATATAACTATAGGTCTAGCCTAGACCCAAAAACTCCTTCAGAATATATAATCAAGTTCCTAAGTTTCAACTCTAAGGTTAAGTCTTGAACTTATCCAATATCTTAAATTTAATACCATTCGTTTAATACAATACACCGACTATATAATTTGATAACTAATATATCAAAACTTGAATCGTAATATGAAAATTATTACAAAGATCTAAATTGATCCCAATTAATACCACCGCATTTGAACACAAAAACAAAGGTATTTAATGAAATACTCAGAAGGCTACTTGCATGTTTGCTTAATAAAACAATCTCCCTTTCCATTAATTGGTTAATGCTTATCAACAATTGGTCACAATTATTCAATGAGTAAGGACAATTTTGCTAAATTTACACGTGACAGTGGGGTCTAGAAGTTAAATGGGTTTCTAAAAACTCAATTTGGGGCTCTTTTCTATTGACGTGTCACGTGAAATACAAGTTCCGTCAATCTGTAGAAACATATTTTTCTGAGCAAATTAGTACCATATTATTTCCTGTACACAAACAAGTGGTAATGGCTTATGCTCATACACCTTAGAAATCACTATAGATTGCAACCATGATAATAATAACAAATTTTTACCTCAAATAGTTTCCTTTTTCTTATCACCGTAGTATCGCTCTACTTGGTGAATTTTGGTGGGGAGGCTGCGACTAATTTGTATAATGATTAAAGAACATTAAACCCTACTAATTCATTTTTAATATATGGGTCATATATGATATTAAATATATTGTGGACTTAACCCATTAATCATTAAGTAAAATTAATTATTTAAAATCACCCGTCACCTGAACAATCGTAATTAATAAATAGTTTCAAATTTTCAAATATATATATTGGGTCATTACATTATCCACCACTAAAAACTATGTTAGTCCTCGAACATAAAAAAAAGGAGAAGGAAGAATAACTAACAATACCAAAAGCTTGAGGTATAATTTTCAGAGTCAATATTTATCTCTCCAAGTGGGCTCATCCTTAAGACCATTCTATCAAGAGTTATCATCAAAAACTTAACTTTCGAATCAAAATTCGGAAGGTCTACCGATCAACTGTGATTATAAAGACACAAACTAATTCATGAAACTCAATCTAAGGTGAAACCCACTGGACCATAACATAACCATCATGATGAATAATTTATAACATAATCAAGGTAACATGTATCGATATCGACTATTACCAGAAGTGAACTTGAACCAATTACCACAAACTCATAATGCATAAACCATCACAAATCTTATCAAGATTCCTTTTTTACAACATAATATTTTCACGAGCTTAAGTTATAAAAATCCGATCTTTAGACATCGGGTACCTATCAAGGGGAATCAAACTTATCTAACCCAAAGAAGAAAATGATCAAGTAAACACCAACAAGTGATATACTTTAAAATGCAAAACCTCTATCAACACTCTTAGACGATTGTTACTCTTCATATATAGTAGCTCTTATATAAGTTCTAATAAACAAGTTAGTACGTGTAAAGCTACTCGAAAACTTAATCTGCCCCAATGCAACACAAAACCACATCTAAAATCACCAAATCTACCCAAGCATTCTACACTACCAAGAGGATATCACGGGATCAGTACATCCGATCCACCACTAGGAATTCATCCACCTAAGTAAAACTATGTGTGGGCATAGATAGTGAGTTATACTCTAAATCTTGTATAGAACGAAGTAGGTTGTCATATAAGATATACAGAACTAAAGTCGAATAACACTAGATATTGTTTCCTTAGTGCTCATATCAAATATTTTCATTCATACGGTTTTATTTCTTTAATTTTCTAGTTACCCACAATCACCAATCTAGTCCCAATCATAATTGCTCACACACTTGTTTTATCGAACCACATATGCTCTTCACAATACATCACTAGGGTCAACACTCTTAATACTAACAGAACATCATAGACACACCAGTCATTTACCTCACTCTCAACCCGTCATTAGTATTAAAGTATTCTTAGGATAAATATTATCGCCTCAAACACTTTCAAATTTCGGCTCCCTCTCTTTCCAAATAAGTATTTCACGATAGATACAAGTTTTACTCAAGGCCAATGATACTAATTTCAAATCAAAAAGTAGTTTCTCATCAATATAAGTTATTGAATCGCTCCCAAGTCAACTCCACACAATCTCTCACATAACAAGTTTTATCTATCATTCACATCATCATATACCTCATGTCAAAACTAGAAAAATGCTTAGTCATTCCAATAATAATGTATACTCTATGCTTATAACATCTATTCGACATCAAATGTTTATGTAACACATCATAAGAATCTATATCGTCTAGTAGTTTCAATCCCTTCAAAATTCTAATAACCATATATAATTGTAGGTCCATATTGTTGTGTATCAAGAAATCACCTATCATAGTCTGAATCATTTAGCTCCACATAGTCTTACACACCTCACTGTTTTCACCCAAATCAAAACTCAATATTAATAAAAAAGATATTTTATAAATCTCTATTAAGTCTATATCGAGTAAATTCACAACCACAACCATATTAGAAACTATATATGAAAAATTATACATCCTTCAACTTCAAACCAAGAGTCTATATGAAAAGTCTTCTTCCTTCACTTCTCTTAAACTCTTTCTATGGTGATGTTAAATATATTTAACTCTTTGATACACCATACTCTTTTTTTCCTTTTTCTAACTTTCTTACCAATCTTATTCTTTGATCAACAACCCATGATATTTTCCGCTTATTCTCTACATCAATACATTATCTGAAACCCCCCTTAGGTATAACAATCAAAAGTAATCAAGTTTACCACTAAATTATTTTTAAGTCTTCCAATTGCTTCATACCCAATGAGATCGATCATTTCTTACCTTACCAATCTATATCTTGACAAAACACACTATCATCAATCTAAACTAACCATGAATAACTTGAATTTTGAATCCAACTCTGTAACTCGATCCTTTTATTTATCAACATTAGGTCATTCCTTGAAGATTTTTATGAATTCATGTATCCTACCTTGTCATTGATCGTCTTTCCATCGATCTTATCATATTCTTCGCCAAAAATCCTACCATACTCCTTACCAAACTCAAAATCACAAAAAGAACTAATCATCATACTCGAGTTGAACGTTCATATACTCATTTCTCAAGTTTTATCTAATATTTCTTTTTAAACCAATCAGTTGATCTTGTGACACTATATATTATCATAATCAGGCAAAACATGTAAAATTACGTGTCTCTGAACTCAATTATCCATTCTATTTGACATCTGTGGCCCTTACAATCTGAGTAAACATCCTTGTTCTCACCTCCTTCCAAAGGTTGAACTACATCCCACTAATTCATTCCATTATGTCTTTAGCTCCTTTCAGTTCTATACGAGTGACATCCTAACTCCTCGTAAAAATTACCATACAACTGTGTTACTCGTAAAATAGTAGTAAATCATAACTCAGATATTCTAAAATCACCATTATCATACAAAAGTCTTTTAACCAACAAAACTTATCATGTAGTTGTATTCTAATCACAATCCATCACAAACTCTGATTATCACTATTCAGTCAGCCCTTGTCATCACCACAAAGTCAACCTTGTCATCGACATGACATCTCAAACCAAACTATATCAACCAAATTCAACAGACTAACTTATATTTATACACATTTTCTTAGTAATATTTTCAATTGCCTTCGCCCAAGTATACTCATTGGGATTTCCTTTACATATAAGTTTGTCATTCCAATATTAATCCACGCAATTGGAGCTTATGATAAAATGCGTATTTAGAATCTTAAGGATACACTTTATAACCTATACACATTAATATCAATACCAAAGAACCACCACTAAAAGCCTCCCTATAAATAATGCTTAACACATCCATCCGTACTAACAAGCTAGTTGGTTACAAAAATATGAATTCAACACCAAATCTTATCATATGAGCATGTAATACAATTAATAACTCCTTAACTAGTAAATATTTACACTTGAAAATCGACATATTCTGTTACAATATACCACTAGTACCACATTGTGAAAGTCTGTTACATCCACCACTAGAACACATCATACCTACCGAGAAGATTCTACCCAAGTAGCCCACACATATTTTTTGTACCTATCGAAAAACATTAAAATATTATCAAATTCGCTCCATATCTAGCCCAAGCTATATGTATTCTTTCGTAGGACAGGTCGATAACAAAAGTAAGACGCTCCATAATTCTAGCCAAGTACCTATAAGTACCATTGTAATAGTCGTATCATGGCCATCTTTGGTATACACTCAATCTATGAAACCACAAAAGAGATTTTGACCGGAATTGGTGCAACATCATTCGCTAAGCAACCCATTAATGGTGTGACAACTATATCAACTGTATTTTTCAAGGTTACTATATTATTATCCAGCCAACTCTTGAAACATTTAACTTCTAATTGTCGAACCACTCAAGATATTGCTTATACCATATAAGTACTATATTTGTTTTTACTATGATAACTAACCTTACTCAACCCCTTCAAATATGATCAAACTAACCTTACTCAACTCCTTCAAATATGATCACACATTCATTTCGTAATTATATCATTTCCACCTTACTACTAGATCTAACATCAAACCAATACACGACACGCCAAATATTTACATAAGGAACTACGCACGAGTCGTCACATAAATGATAGTGAATGGAGTGAAGCGATAACAATCAAAATAAGACCAAGTACGCACGATAGAGATTCAAGAAGTGAAGATTTTTCCTAAAAGTCACTATAGCCTCTCAAAGATAAGTACAAACGTCTCCGTACCGATCCTCGAGACTCTACTTAGACTCGGCTTGTACACACGTGAGACCTATGAACCTGGGGCTCTGGTACATTTTGTCACGACCCAAAAATGAACGTGATGGCACTCGTCTTATCCCACCAAGAAAAGTAAGCCTAAAACTCAACTATTACAATAAAAATGCGGAAAATTTACTATCAACTTACATTATACCCCAAAACCTGGTTGTCACGTGTACAAGCCTCTAAAATATTACAATTGGATCAAAAGAAAATATAAGTCTCATATGATATTGTTTCTAGAGTAGAACAAAATCATAGACAAGAGTAAGGAGGGATGCTGAGATGACCAACAACAACCTCACAAAATCTCTAGGAAGCCCCGAAAAAGAAGAGAATATATCATAAAAGTCCGGGCTAGTTAACCTACAAAAAAATGTAGAAGCAAGGGGTGAGTACCAAACCACACGGTACTCAGCAAGTAAACCTCTAAACACAAGCTAAGGGGATGAAATACGGGTACTCCTACCACCCCCAACCGAACCTCCACAACTACAACCTGCATAAACATCAGCCGAACCTAACAGCTCACAGTTTACATCGAACGTAACTCAACAAAAACATTTAGACAAATTACATATCCTCCACAATAACACTTTAATAAATTACATATCCTCCACAACATCACTTCAACAAATTATATATCCACAATAACAAGTTCCGCATAAAGGCAATCACTAGATCAGCAAAACACTACATAAAGTTCACTAATGATAAGTATGTGCAATGTAGTGGAATGCAATGTCAAGTATAACGATGCATGTCTGGCCTAGTGATACACACCCGCTGTCTCTCAGTCCGGGACCCATGGGGGACATATCTCTCCATGCATCTGTCGCGGCGCACGACACGACCCTTGATAATAGTAACCATCACGGCGCGCGATACGTCAAAATATAGTATCCATCGCGGCGCGCGATACGTCCCTCGAAATGGTACATCCTCTTTAAGTTATCATTGTTTCTCAATGCACATAACACTTTCACAACCATGTCTCAGAATAATGCAAATGACATGTTCACACAAATAATTAGGAGATGACCATTTTCATAACATTGCACAGTTCACAACCACACAAACATGAAATCACATCAACAATGATTCAACAAGCCACCAAACCTTTCTCAACACATCAACATAAACAATTAATCACATTGCCTTTTGTTATCCCTTTTTTTTATCATTAGAATTAATCAATGTGGACAAGTCAACCCATCACCAATTGCGTTACTCCCAAACATATACCACAAGGAATACACGCATTCCATACACTTAACAAGAGTTCAGAAATTCACTTGCCTGAATCCAATAAGAATTTACTCCGGGACTTGATCCTTTCCCATTTGTTGAACTTCCAACGCAAAGCAATCTATTCACATGCATAATCACAACAATCTTTCAAAACTAACAACACTCATATAACTATAGGTCTAGCCTAGACCCAAAAACTCCTTCAGAATATATAATCAAGTTCCTATGTTTCAACTCTAAGGTTAAGTCTTGAACTTATCCAATATCTTAAATTTAATATCATTCGTTTAATACAATACACCGACTATATAATTTGATAACTAATATATCAAAACTTGAATCTAATATGAAAACTATTACAAAGATCTTAAATTGATCCCAATTAATACCACCGCATTTGAACACAAAAACAAAGGTATTTAATGAAATACTCAGAAGGCTACTTGCATGTTTGCTTAGTAAAAAAATCTCCCTTTCCATTAATTGGTTAATGCTTATCAACAATTGGTCACAATTATTCAATGAGTAAGGATAATTTTGCTAAATTTACACGTGACAGTGGGGTCTAGAAGTTAAATGGGTTTCTGGAAAATTGTGAAGAGATTATGTTCAACTTTAAGCATGAAAAACTCAATTTGGGGCTCTTTTCTATTGACCTGTCACGTGAAATACAAGTTCCGTCAATCCGTCGAAACATAGTTTTTTGAGCAAATTAGTACCAAATTATTTCCAGTACACAAACAAGTGGTAATGGCTTACGCTCACACACTAATCACTATAGATTGCAACCATGATAATATAAACAAATTTTTACCTCAAATAGTTTCCTTCTTCTTATCACCGTAGTATCGCTCTACTTGGTGAATTTTGGTGGGGAGGCTGCGACTAATTTGTATAATGATGAAAGAACATTAAACCCTACTAATTCATTTTTAATATATGGGTCAAATATGATATTAAATATATTGTGGACTTAACCCATTAATCATTAAGTAAAATTAATTATTTAAAATCACCCGTCAACTAAACAATCGTAATTAATAAATAGTTTCAAATTTTCAAATATATATATTGGGTCATTACAGAATGTCAAAAGTTCCGCCTAAGTGGCAAGTTCAGCCTCCATTCCAATTCTAAGTTAAGATATTCACCCAAAAATCAAGGTGATATCTTAAAGTCAAAATTCAAGTGAAGATTCAAGAAAAGCTGCATGGATAGAAGTTTGTACATTTGTTTTTCTTTTCACTGTTAGCTTTCAATTTTATATTTTTATAGAGTCGCGATCTAGAGCCTCGATGGAACCTCACTTAACTCCAACTCATAACCTCATCTCCTTGAACTACATGTGACCTGATTCCCTTATAACCTGGGATATGTAGGCTGTCCAAAACAAGGACTCGGTCGCATAAATTTTGGTCTTTTAAATAAGAGTTCGGTCAAAACTTGTCACTTTGTCTACTTCTTTGTCTGAAAAATCTTCGTGTTTCCAGTCAAAGAGGGGCAAACTGTAGACACATAATTTTGACCGAATTTAAGTTTTATACCCTTTTTAGAGCTTAAATATTTTTTTAATATAAAGTAGATATTTTATTTAGTAAGTTTATTTTAAAGGATTTGAAAACAACAAAAATAGAGTTACCCTTTAAGTTACATTTTCTTTTAATTTATTCAAAATTTAGCAAACAAATTATTGATTTTAATATTTTCTTTATTATATTTTTTGATTTAGCTATTTCATATTTTTTTAATTAATGCCAAAATAACTAGTTGTTATTATTATTATTATTATTATTATTATTATTATTATTATTATTATTATTATTATTTATTAACAATAAAAATTAATAATAATAACCTACCCATTACCCCACTTAACCACTATCCACTACAACATTCCCACATACCATTACACTACCCCCACCTGCCATGAAAAAACCATCAAAAACTAACCCACAACCCCCCTATTATACTATAAAAATTACACAACAAAAAAAAAGAGGAGATGAGGAACGAAAAGAAAAATCAGCGAGGGAGGACGAAAAAAAGAAATCAGAAAACGAGAAGAGGGAAAAAAAGGGAAAGAAGGGACAAAGAGGAATCAGCAAACAAAAATAGAAAAAAAAAACAAAAAGGGAAAGGAGGAAAAAAAAAGAGGAAACAACAAAGAAAATTTTTCATTTTTTTTCTTGAAGAATACACGCACAAAAAATAGTGGAGTTCGAGGTTTCAAGTTCGTGGTTCCTAAATTCTTTCTTTTCGTGAAATAATTTTCACAAGAGGTAATACTTAATTTTATTTTGTATTAGTTTTATGTCATGATAATGCGAGAATGGATTGCAATATATTGAAGTTGTTAAATTTCGCATGTGTTTAAACCATTAATATTTATTGATGTTATTATATGAAGTATGTTCAAATATTTAATATCAACTTTATGTTTAGATCCTTTGTATAGTCATATTTAGTGTGAAATTGTTATAACAAACCGTGATTTATTTCATATTTAAATAACCCATAGTTTATCTTATATTTAAGTAAAATTATTTTCCAAGTCATTTTAATTTTTCATAATTAGTTTTATAATGATAACATGTGTAGCTATTTTGTAGATATATTAATTTTAGTTAGTAGGATGTTCGTTTAATGTTAGTGACGTAAAAAAAATTGAAGAAAAATGGAAGAAAAAAAATAATAATAATAATAAAATAAAAAGGAAAAGTTAAAAATAAAATGTGAGAAAGAATATAATAAAAAGGGAAAAAGAGAAAACAGAAGGAAAAAGTAAAAGAAAAAGAAGTATAAAAAATAATATTAAAAAAAATGCAATTGAAGAGGAAAGAAAAAATTTTTTTTTGAAAGTTTCTTTGTCCAAACAGAAAAAAAATTAAGTTAAAAAAAACAAATAAAACCTTGAAAGTATAAAAAATAATAATAATAATAATAAAATAATAATAATAATAGTAAAAGATGAGAAGGTAAAAAGAAAAAAAAGAAACGTAACAAAAAAAAATAATAACAAAAGAAAAAGTAAAATAAAAAATATCTTATTTTATTCTGCTTTGTTTGATTTAATTTATATGTGTATATATATTTTTAATTAAAGGGCATAGATTAATAAAATAAGGTAGTTTTTAATATATTTAAATAAATCATAGAATGAGGGTAAATGACATTTTTACTATTAAACTAAATAATATATCATCCAAAATTAAGTCAAGTCATATAAAACTCAATAAAACGACCGTGCTAGAACCATGGGACTCGAGAGGTGCCTAATACCTTCCTTTCGGTCAACAGAATTCCTTATCCGAATTTCTGGTTCTCAGACCAAACAAAGAGTCATTTCCTTTTGATTAGGGATTAAAGAAAAAGGTGACTTGGAACACCGTAACTCAATTCCAAGTGGCGACTCTAAAAAAAATTAAAATAATCCCTTAATTAATAACGTCACTTAAATTGAAAAAACCCTTACGCCGCCGCGCGGAAATGGGTGTGACACTGTGAATTCATCCAGCAAAAACTAATCTCAAAGAACCCACAACAACAAAATGAAAAAGAAGAATTTTGCCATGGGCATGAAAAGAGATGTTATCTGCTTGACAACAGTGAGGCTCGTGCAAGCTTGCTACTGTTATATCTTTTGAAAGGAAGTATTAGTGGAATTGGTCAAGTTATTTCTGTGAGTTCAATTCGTGAAAATAGTTTCTAGCAGAAATGCAAGGTCATGTTACGTAAAATGGACCCTTGTAGTTCAGCCTTTCTTTGGACCCTGTTAATAGCGAATACTTAGTGCACCGAGCTTTTATTTTGTAAGTTGGTACTGTGGTGAATGTTAAAGAGTTCTTGTATCCTTGAATTTGTAAAACTTGGAAAACAAGACCATTAAAAAGGTAGGGAAACTATACATTTCAATTTTCAATTTAAGCAGATGAGACAATTATTGCAGCAATTTTCCTATACAACAGAAATATACTAAGAACCTCTTTACAACAAAACTTGCCATAAAAATAAACTAACCTCAATTTAAACAAGTTTGAATCGATTATATGAATCCTCAATTCTAAATCTTATCCCCAAGCAAATATACGTCATGTTTATTTCTTGTCACCACCGCACATTTCAATGCCAAACAATACAAGTAACAAGCATTCAATAGCATTTTTTTTTATTCAGCCCATTAATCAACAAGTTAAATGAAACTTTATTGGGAAACTTTCCATCTTCCATCATAAGAATAAAACTAACAATGCCTTCTCAACTTCTTCCTTCAAAAAAGTACATGAATGAGATTAGAGAACGTGAATGCCTTCGAAATACCAAATTTTAACAATCTCATATAAATCAAAGCAAAGGGATGCCTAGATTTGATCAAATTTTAACCACTTAGACAAAAATAAGAATGAACACGGAAGAAATCAAACTAACAAGAAAAGACACCATTTTTGCATCGAATAAGCTATTACATACTGCATACTTGACCGAATCATGATTAATTTAGTGTTACAAGCAAACTAAGGTATCACACATGCTTATCATTGACATGAAATCCAAGAAATACGAAGTAACCTCAGAAGGCAACAAGGAGAAAACTAGATAAACTTTTTGGAATAAGATTAGACCATTTCAAAGCTATGTGAATCCAAAACAACTTTTCATCCATTTACATACCACAGTCCAAAGGTGAGTAGAATCGAAGCTTGAGAAGAGAACATTCACCTGAACTTGAAAAGGATACAAGAGCTTTCACCTAAGGCAGAACCTTGAGAAGGAGATGGAGCTTTCACCTAAACTAGATACCAAGTATGTGCAGAAGCCATTGTTAGGTAGTTAGCTGTCTCTAAAATGCTCATCCAATCAGAATTAATGGCGGAATCTTTCACCTAAGCAAGGAGATGGAGCATTCACCTAAGCCATGAGTCAGAATCACCTCAGTGATTTCACTGGAGGAGGCGGGAGCTTTCACTTGAGAATTTTCACCTTTCACCTTTCACTAAGAGTAAACCCTATTATTTAGGGATTATGTGTTTTTATTTTCTTTTTTTGTTTTATATGGATTAAAAACTTAGTTAAAACAATTTTAACAAACTTAGAAATGGATTATGACATCCGTCACTACTAAATAAATGTATTTACTTAAATTAAATTCTAGCGATGGGTTATTTTGTCATTATATAATTTAAATTTCATAAAAATATATTTATAATTCTATCAACGATTTTCCGTTGCTAATTCCGTCACGGAATATTAATAAACTTGTCAAACCTACTTTGTTGCAAAATCTATAGCAAAAATTAGGGCACCAAAGTTTCCCGCTATTTTTTTGCGACTAAAAAATATTCCGTCGCAAATCCGTCGCTATATCATGACTCAAAAAATCATTTGTAATTATTGTAACAAAATGGCTATTTTGTTGCAAATCCGTTGCTATATAGTGGCGGAATGTAATTTGTCGCTAATATCCGTCGCAAAAAAACTATTTTTTAGTAGTGCTTGTGGACCTCCAAAGCGGAATATTTGATCGGTCCACAACTTCATGAGCAACAGGATTATCCATAATAATATTGTTGTTATTATCAACATCAAAATATTGATTTGATACATGATTCAGGGTGTCACCATGATTATCAAACCCAACAACATCATGCACACTTGTGTGAGGAAATTTATCATGATGAACTATACCATCAAAACTTGAAGATTCTAGCTTCTCCGCTTTCTCAATATCTTTAATTGTTTGATTCTCCATGAAAATAATATCACAGCTTCTCACAAGTTTCTTTTCAATTGGATCATATAGCCTATAACCGAATTCATCAAGGTCATATCCAATAAAGATGCACTGCCTTGTCTTGACATCTAACTTTGACCTCTCATGTTTTGACACATGTACAAAATCTTTGCAACCAAATACTCTCAAATGGTCATAGAAAACATCCTTTCCATACCAAACACTATTTGGTACATCACTTTTCAAAGCAACAACATGAGATACATTAATAACATGTGCAGCGGTCAATAAAGCCTCACCCCAAAATGAGTTCGACAACTTTGCTTTAGAAAGCAAACATCTAACTCTTTCCATCAAGGTCCTGTTCATCCTCTCAGCCAAACCATTAAACTGAGGAGTCTTGGAAGGATTCTTATGGTGTCTAATACCTTGATGCTTGCAGTATTCGTCAAATAGTCCACAATATTCACCACCATTATCAGTACGAATACATTTTAGTTTCTTTCAAGTTTCTCTGTCAACTGAAGCCTGAAACTGCTTGAAGACACCTAACACTTGGTCTTTAGTCTTCAAGACATAGACCGAAAGTCTTCTCGAGCAATCATCAATGATAGTGACAAAGTAGAGTGCACCACCCAATGTCTTTATCTTCATTGGACCACATAAATCAGAGTGCACCAACTCAAGCAACTCTGTCTTTCTCGAATGGGGTAGGACTTAAAGGAAACTCTATTTTGTTTACCAGTCAAACAGTGCTGACACTTCTCTAATTTAGCACTTTTTAAATTTGACAATAATTTCTTCTTGACTAGAACATTCAGTGCTTTCTCGCTAATGTGGCTAATTCTTTTGTGACATAACGTTGAAGAGTTATCTCTCTCAACCGCATTCACCATATCAACACAAGAAGATTTTGTAGTCCAGTATAGACCACAATGCTTGTTACCACGATTAACAACCAAGGAACTCTTAATGAGCTTCCATTTTCCATCACCGTTGGTACTAACATATCCTCCATCATCCAAAACACCAACAGAAATCAGGTGCAGACGAACATCAGGAGCTTATTTCACATTGTTCAAAACTAGTTTAGTTCCAACACTAGTTTCCAAACAAATTGTACCAATACCAATCACCCTAGAAACACTCTCATTACCCATACTCAAGGTTCCAAAATCACCATGAGTATAGGAAGAGAAAAAATCCTTCCTTGATGTCACATGAGATGCGACACCAGTGTCCACAACCCAGCTTGACTTATCACAAACAATATTTATCATGTCTGCATCATGAACGGTAACAAGATCTTCGGTGGTGACGCTGGCTAGACAATTTTCTTCACCATCTTCTTTAGTTTCCTCTTTATTTTTGTTCTCCCTCTTCAACTTCCTGCAGAACTTCTTTCTATGCACTTTCATGTCACAATGATAGCACTCAATATTCTTAAGTCTACCTGTGGATTTGCTCTTATTTTGTTCTCCATACTAAGAACCACGTGTTTTCTTTCTCCCTCTTGAGGCCAGTTATCAGGACATCCGATGAAGAAGAACCTTGAGTTTTTCTTCTCATCTCTTCGTTCAAGACAAAAACTCTTAGCGGAATTCATAGAGATCACACCATCCGCAGCAGAATTTGATAATGAAGTTCTAAATGTTTCCCAAGAGTCTGGTAGGGAACCAAGTAGAAGTAAGCCTTGAATTTCTTGATCAAATTTAATGCCCATAGAAGATAACTGGTTCATGATCTCCTGAAAATTATTCAGATGGTCTGTCATCGGAAAACCATCATGATACTTTAAACTCAACATCTGCTTTATTAAGAACAATTTGTTATTGTCAGTCTTCCGAGCATACAAACTTTCAAGATGCTCCCACAGAGTTCGAGCATGTGTCTCCCTAGAAATATGGTTCAACATATTATCGTCGACTCATTGTCTAATGAATCCACAAACCTGTATGTGCAACAGATTCCACTCTTCATCTGTTTTATTATTAGGCTTTATAGTGGTAAATACTGATTTGTAAAGATTCCTGACATAAATTAGATCTTCCATTTTCCCCTTCCAAACGTCATAATTAACACCATTCAAAGTAACCATTCTACTTGTGCTGGCTTTCATTGTTTTCCTCAAAAAATATTGTTATCGCAAATCAAAGTAAATTTTTTCTGATGTGGATGTTCTGTGCTTCATCCATAGAGCATACTCAGATAAAACCTTGCCTCTGATACCTGTTTTGTGGGAAAAACGCGGACAAGCACAAAAATATATATGGTAAAAATAATGGAAATTAAATGGGAAAATAATTACACCAAGAATTTTACGTGGAAACCCTTCTAAATAAGGAAAAATCATAGGCCAAGAGGAGAAATTGATATCACTGTATTAAGGAATTTTTACACTGTGTAGTCACAAATACAATACTCAAAGTGACTACCACACACTCAAAAAGAATAACACTCTTTTGGTTTCCACCTTACTAAAATATCGCTCATACTCTATTTTTCTTCACAGACTATTTTTCTTGTATAGTCTATGGAATACCTCACTTTGCTCTCAAAATGGTTTTTTTTCTCTAACTTGGTGTGTTCTACAAATGTGCAAGAATGTTCTATTTATAGAAGGATAAAATCATGCCTATGTCACTAATCACATAGGTAAATATAGCAAAGTCAAAAAATGATTGCAAATCTTATTAATTTGCCAACCACCAAATCATTTATTTTCAACTCTAATTACTATTCCTTTTTTACAATTACTTGTAGCAATTGAATAGAAAAAAGTTGACCAAAAAAATGGGATAGACTCCACAATATACAGGTTCAAAACACAAACCTTTGCTAAAAGGAAATTATTTCATTCAACAAGTAGTTCCTTAAAGTATATTCGATTACACAAAAGCTAATCAAATTTTCGAAGTAGCTATAGATAGAAGTGGAACATAGAAGTTACTCAACTTTATTACACACTCCAAAATAATTCTTTAAACACTTAATTAAATAATTTCTTCACCATAGTCAACACTTCTTAGTTCACCTTCCTGCAGTTAACCCTAATCTGACCTTGATTTCCAGTTAATCGCTTGATATTACCCATCTTAATCATAGAATTAGCAAATCTTTAGAAATAATCCAAGGGTTTCTGCTATAAGTGTTAACAAGGTTATCCGTTCGACCACCACTAAACAATTCTTGATCAGAGTGCAAAAGCCCTTTCTTTGTTACCAAATTATTGAAATACTTTGTATCGAAAAATAATGGAGTTTGATCAAGTGGTGCAAGATTTGAATCACTTCCTGTTCTTGGACAACTAGATTTTCTTTGTTTTGCAAAATTTGAATCAATGCTATTAGTCTCATTGTAAATGTGATTTCTGAAAGTGAAACACTGAGCAAACCTTGATGTGTGTCCACCGGAGAGTGCAACATGATCTTTCTCATTCAATCCTTGATTCTTGAAGTTGTTGATTAGTGAAGTTCAGTCCATAATGGAGATGGAATGTCCTTGTTGGCTTGTGTTCTGCTGGCTGTGGTTGAATCCCTTCTTCCTAGTGGCACTTGCCATGATGGTCCTCCTAACTATATACAACGCGGATAGTGAAAAATAATTTTTGTTCTATCCTGTCACTAGTCATAATTAATGAATTAGTAAGTTACTTGTAAATAAGGTATGTGACGTGCTATATTGTCAATGTATGTAAGTTAAAATTGTGTGTATTGATTCACATATTGTGCAATAAGTTATAAATTGTGACTCAACAAGTATTATGGAGGATATATGTTATAGTTTCATTTGAGAACACTATATTCTCCTTGCACTAATTTCAATACTTATTAGACCACAAAGTATTGTAGTTAAATATAACAAAATTATGATAATATCACAAACAACATTTCATTCGTTTAATAATATATAAACTTCGAACGTTAATATATGGATGGAAATGGAGCTATAATAAACGACACGGCAACTACGGAGTTACGAGCTGCAACAGTTAAGATATCTGCACAAGATACAATTGAACGTCCACAAACTTTATCAACCTCCGACTTGATCCTATCAATTACTTCAAATCCTCTGGCTGAATTGTTATTAGCAAAAGCAGTTTTCTCGCTATCAATTGTAGTCGTTTGGTCTAGAAGGATAGAAGCCTCACAGCCCTAAAACTACGGAGACTTTAGTAATATATACCACACACAACAATATAATAGCCAAAATTAGTACGTACACGAAAATAATTAAACTCACATTGACAAAACAATCATGACAATGCAAACGCAATATAGATGCTCCCATTCGCCTTTCTTGTCGAACTACATCTTGAACAACCCTTTTAATAGTTGGCAAAGCTTTGGGACATACTTTGTAGTAGAAATAAGATGAAAGAGAGGCTGAAAATGCATGGGTAGTAAGTGAAAATATGAGTAAAGAAGAAAGAAGAAAGAAGGTTAGAGATGAGGCCATTGCTTTTCTATGTATTGGTTTTGATATTTGTGTGTTGAAAATTGTAACGACCTGTTTAGTCGATTCGAGCAGTAATATTAGTTTGATAAAAACTGACTGGGTCGACAGACCACGCACGACGGCCCGTGATGGATTCCGTTGTCCCATACTTGTAAATTTTCTTCTGCTACTTTTCTCACTTACCATCGACGACAATTAGGACGAACCGTCATAGGCATGACGGATCGTCGAGGGGCTACGTTCCAAAACACTTAAACTCTGAAAATTTGGGTACTGAGATCAACTCTCTGAACTTCGCGACGGAAATGCAGGACGGACCGTTGTAGGTACGACGGACCGTCACAAACCCTTTACAGAATTTGACTCTCTAAACTTTGTGACGGACCTGCAGGACGGACCGTCATAGACACGACGGACCGTCACAGGTTGCGTAACCTAACTGGGTCGGATTTCTGTTAAAAGTTTTAAAGGGGTGTTTTGGACTATTCATGACAAACCTTATGGACTTAGTGGGGTAAGTTTAATAATTTATTTACTTGGAGGGTTAAAGGACATAACCTTAGAATAAATAATGGGTTACTTTTATCATAATGAATTATATGATAATTAGGTTAAAAGAGAAGAATCTAGAGAAGAAAAAGAAAAAGACAGAGAGGGAGAACGAACGAGCGAGAGAGAGAACGAAGAGGAAAGAAAAAGGGCATTGGGGAGATAGCTTGCTTGATCACGATTCTTCGGTGGAGGTCGGTTATGGTTTATGTTATGTGATAGTAAACTCTTAATAGCGATTGATATTTATTGGGTGGTATTGTAATGTCTTCCATATACTTGATTGTGTGTTTGTATGTTGTGATCGTATAACTGGGGTGTTTAGAATGATAAGA
>NC_028645.1:21196083-21196989 GCF_001406875.1 Solanum pennellii | reverse complement strand
GATCGGAGTGTCACGTTCCGACACGATAATAAACCTTGAATTAACTTAATATACTCGATTTCAAAGAATCTAATTCCCGAATGAGTATGGTGTGGAGGCTTGAGTCCTCATAGATGTGCTTGAGGTTGTTGTCAATGGTTTTTGTACTTGTTGATTGTCACCTGTTGAGTATTGTGTCCGGTTTGCATTATTATTCCATATATATATTGTTTTCTATTTTGAGTTGGCCGATGATACCTACTCAGTACTTGTACTAACCCCTACTTTTATGTTCTTCTTGTTGTTTTGTGGAGTGCAGCAAGTGCACCAGTGACTTCGTCTCGTCCGCAACTCTAGCCAGCCTTCAGCACGTCAGATTTCAGGGTGAGCTATTGTTCCTAGCTCGGACTGGATTCTTTCATTCACGTCTTGATGTCCTTGAAGCTCGAACATGGACTATCGTTTTATTCTTTATTTTAGTTCTTATTTACTCTTAGAAATTTGAGGATAGATGTTCTTGATGTGATGAATTCCAGATTTTGGGGATGATAAGGATTATATTTTAGAAGTTCATTTAATTGGTTATATTAATGAGTTTTGGTCTTCCGCTTTATATTTTGTTATTTAACATTTATATACTGGTAAACGTTGGAGTTTAGATTTGTTGGTTCGCTCACATAGGAGGATAAGTGTGGGTGCCACTCGCGGCTCGTTTNGTACCAGGTATGGGCATTACGAATTCTTAGTAATGTCTTTTGAGATTACGAATGCCCCTGCTGCTTTCATGAGTCTGATGAACGGGATTTTTAAGCCATATCTGGATCTCTTCGTTATTGTATTCATTGATGATATACTGATATACTCAAAGAGCAGGAAAGAACATGAGGAGCATTTGAGAATTGTATTGGAGTTGTTGAGGGAGAAAAG
>NC_028645.1:21193009-21196053 GCF_001406875.1 Solanum pennellii | reverse complement strand
TCGCAGATGGTCAGAACTAGAGCAACGACTGTGTCAACACCAGCACCGGCAAGACAGGGTGTGTCTGAGCCAGCCACTGGGGCTGTAGCTCGAGGAGGAGAAGTGTCAAGAGGCCGTGGTAGAGGTCGCAGGAGGACGCCCTCTAGAGGTAGAGGACGAACACCTGGTTCAGATAGTAATAGGGCAGTGACTCCTCCACCGATTGATGAGGTAGTGAGAGAGGGTGAAGAAGGGGGAGATGAGCAAGTTCAAGATGAGGAATTACCACCCCAGCCTACCCCAAAGATGATTAACCAGGTTCTCACCTATCTTAGCGGGTTATCTGATCAGGGCCAGACACCTCCAGTGTTTTCTGCACCAGCACCTCAGGTTCAGGGGGTACAACATGCAGCCCTGTGGCTCCCCGCATGGATGCCTCATTGGAAATAGGCACGTTTCCTCGATTGACTACAGGGTCCATAATGACAAGTGATCAGCATGAACTTTTCACTAAATTCTTAAAGTTAAAACCTCCAGTATTCAAGGGTGCCGAATCTGAAGATGCCTATGATTTTCTGGTTGATTGTCATGAATTGCTGCATAAGATGGACATAGTAGAGCGATTCGGGGTAGAGTTTGGACCTACCAGTTTCAGGGGGATGCCAAAAGGTGGTGGCGGTCGCATGTTGAGTGTCAACCAGCACAGGCACCAACTATGAATTGGGCATCATTCTCTAGCTTATTTATGGAGAAGTATATACCCCGAACTTTGAGGGATAGGAGGAGAGATGAATTCCTGAGCCTAGAGCAAGGAAGGATGTCTGTTGCTGCGTACAAGGCTAAGTTTCGTGCACTATCTAGGTATGCCACTCAGCTTTGTTTCAGTCCACAAGAGCAGATTCGCCGTTTTATGAAGGGATTGAGGTCAGATTTGCCGGAATCCAGCATTACAGGTAACTGCTGCAGCAAAATCCTTTCAGGAAGTGGTTGATTTTGTGATAGAAGTGGAGGGGGTGAAGCCAGACGACTTCACCATGGTGTCAACATCTAAGAAGTTCCGTAAGGGAGGTGCGTTTAGAGGTTCTTACTTCAGAGGGCAGAGTTCAGGAGGTTATCAAAACCGCCCTATTCAGTCTTCCCTGCAGGCTGTAGCTGAGGGTCCATCGCAGCCCAGTCAGCCCTTTTCTGAGTTTGGTGGTTATCCTCAGACTTCGTCACCTTCACAAAGACCTATGCTTGACTCCAGGAATTGTTATGGATGTGGGGAGGCTGGACATATTAGGAGGTATTGTCCAAAACAGAGTTACAGACCCCCAATGGTTAGAGGTAGAGGTGGTCATGGGAGAGGCCGCCATTCTGGAGGACGTGGTGGCCAAGGTAATGGTGGTCACCCAATCAGTCGGGGTGGCGGGCAAGCTGGAACTGCTGCGGCGCAACATGATAGGGGCAATGGACAGACAGGTGATAGGGCCCATTGTTATGCTTTCCCCGGGAGGTCTGAAGCAGAGACATCTGATGCTGTTATCACAGGTAATCTTTTGGTCTGTGATTGCATGGCTTCTGTATTATTTGATCCTGGATCCACATTTTCATATGTATCTTCCTCATTTGCTACTGGTCTTGATTTACATTGCGAATTGCTTGACATGCCTATTAGTGTCTCTACTCCTGTGGGTGAGTCTGTGATAGTTGAGAAGGTGTATAGGTCTTGCCTTGTGACTTTTGTAGGGAGCAATACCTATGTAGATTTGATTATCCTAGAAATGGTTGATTTTGATGTAATTCTGGGTATGACTTGGCTTTCCCCAAATTTTGCAATCTTAGATTGTAATGCTAAAACTGTGACATTGGCCAAGCCTGGGACAGATCCGCTAGTGTGGGAGGGTGACTACATTTCCACCCCAGTCCGTATTATCTCTTTTCTTCGCGCTAAGAGGATGGTTAGTAAAGGTTGTTTAGCCTTCTTGGCACATCTCAGGGATGATACTTCCAAAGTACCTTCGATTGAATCTGTTTCGATAGTCTGCGAGTTTCTGGATGTGTTTCCTGCAGACCTTCCTGGTATGCCACCGGATAGGGATATCGATTTCTGTATCGATCTGGAGCCGGGTACTCGCCCCATTTCCATCCCCCCTTATAGAATGGCTCCAGCTGAGTTAAGGGAGTTAAAGGCCCAACTTCAGGAGTTGTTAGGTAAAGGTTTTATTAGACCAAGTGCATCCCCTTGGGGTGCTCCTGTTTTATTTGTGAAAAAGAAGGATGGAAGCCTTCGGATGTGCATAGACTACAGGCAGCTGAATAAGGTAACTATTAAGAACAAGTATCCTATTCCTCGAATTGATGATTTGTTCGATCAGTTACAAGGTGCTTGTGTCTTCTCTAAAATTGATCTGAGATCCGGTTATCATCAATTGAAAATACGGGCAGCAGATGTGCCAAAGACTGCTTTTCGAACCAGGTATGGGCATTACGAATTCTTAGTAATGTCTTTTGGGCTTACGAATGCCCCTGCTGCTTTCATGAGTCTGATGAACGGGATTTTTAAGCCATATCTGGATCTCTTTGTTATTGTATTCATTGATGATATACTGATATACTCAAAGAGCAGGAAAGAACATGAGGAGCATTTGAGAATTGTATTGGAGTTGTTGAGGGAGAAAAGGCTTTATGCCAAATTCTCCAAGTGTGAGTTTTGGCTAGATTCAGTGTCCTTCTTGGGGCACGTGGTTTCTAAGGATGGAGTGATGGTGGATCCTTCTAAGATTGAAGCAGTGAAGAGTTGGGTAAGACCTACTAATGTTACAGAGGTAAGAAGCTTTGTTGGTCTAGCTAGCTACTACCGTCGATTTGTCAAGGGATTTTCTTCTATTGCTTCGCAGCTAACAAATTTGACTAAGCAGAATGTTCCCTTTGTATGGTCGGATGAATGTGAAGAAAGTTTTCAGAAACTCAAGACTTTGTTGACTACTGCCCCAATTCTTACCTTGCCAGTAGAAGGTAAGGTAAGAATTTCATTGTCTATTGTGATGCATCTTATTCTGGTTTGGGTGCAGTGCTAATAGAGA
>NC_028645.1:21191991-21192540 GCF_001406875.1 Solanum pennellii | reverse complement strand
GTTTTGGAGAACATTACATGCTGAATTAGGTACTAGGCTGGACCTTTGCACTGCATTTCACCCCCAGACCGATGGTCAGTCTGAGCGAACGATTCAGGTGTTGGAGGATATGCTTCGTGCATGTGTGATAGAATTTGGTGGTTATTGGGATAAATTCTTACCCTTAGCACAGTTTTCATACAACAATAGCTATCACTCATGTATTGATATGGCTCCATTTGAGGCACTATATGGGAGGAGATGTAGGTCTCCTATTGGTTGGTTTGATGCATTTGAGGTAAGAACTTGGGGTACCGATCTTTTGAGGGAGTCGTGAGATAAGGTAAAATTCATCCAGGATAAGCTTCTAGCAGCTCAGAGCAGGCAGAAGGAATATGCAGATCGAAAGGTTAGAGACTTGAACTTTATGGAGGGTGAACAAGTCTTGTTGAAGGTTTCACCCATGAAAGGGGTGATGCGGTTTGGTAAGCGACGTAAACTTAGTACAAGGTATATTGGGCCATTTGAAGTCTTGAAGCGTGTGGGGGAGGTGGCTTATGAATTGGCGTT